>NW_027116287.1:2819833-2856481 GCF_000696795.3 Halyomorpha halys
TCTTGCCATCCAATTTCTTTTATCCATGAAATAACATCTTTGCATATTGATGATGTTACGACTTGGCCTGTCTTTTATTTATTGAGATTTACAAGTGTACATAATAATACATTTAATAAATTTCTTGTAAGTTTATAATGGAGTGATACAGGCGTGTAAAGAAACTACCCATTGTTAACACTCCAATAACGCTTTTATATTAGAATATCTCGAGGGAATCTTCTTTTCAGACTCCTTTCCTTATCTGGATGAGGAAGTAAGGTTAGTAAGTGCAGTGATAGTCGGAATCCACGTGCAGTTTCCTGCTATGGGATTTTCAAGAGCATAATGTGGTGATAGAATTAAACAATCTAAAGAAGTCGTTTCTTAATTTTCTAATTAGTCGTTTAGTTTCAAATCCCAAACAAAATATTAATTTATTAACAGATGGAAAAAAAAATTATTTTCGATTAATACTATTGTAATGTTTTTTTATTTTTGTATGGCCTGATCATAACAAAAAAAAAGGTTTTTTATTAATTACAATGAAAATAGATAGACCTAAAACTTACTTCAATGAACGTCCTGTGTACGGTTATTTGGCTGTTTCAGAATCCTACATTTTAAGTCTTGGTTCTATTTTCATGGTAAACCTGATTTGCATAACAGAAAAATAAATTAAAAACAAAAACCTTTACTTGCATACACCGGTGTCCTTAATATGCATGGGGTAGCATTTATAAAAGTCACCCCTCTTCAATCCTACTCATTAATCTCAGACTAAGTTACATTTAATGCAGTTCTTGTAGCACTAATTGCTACCTTATTATTATTTTTTTTTTTTTACCGTAGTGTTTCATTTCGCATTCAATTTGAATCTCATCTGCTTCATTAATCTTTCAGCATTTATCTTCTGAAGCGAAAAGCCGTTGAAAAATGTTATCTGAGTGCTTTTTAATAAATTAAGCAATGAATTACTTTTGAATTAGTAACAGTTTTAATAATATATTATTGTATTTTAAGGTTTGCATTACCTTTACCTAAAGTTATTGTGCATCAAATTAAAACTAAACATTAAGAAAAAAATTGTATATAAAATTGTTTGTTTGTTTGTTAGTTTTGAAAGGGTGTTTAACAGCCTGGTCATCAACGCCCGTTGGTTGTTGGCTTTGGTAAGGCCCAGTTGTTTTAGTCATAGCTTTGGTATGGTGTACTGATCCGCACCAATTATAATTAAATTTGTGGCAATTATAATTTGTTTAATAATCGTTACGATATTGGAAAGGATGGTGAAAAGCATATAACTGACTGTTCTAATTTTAAAAATAAGGCAAGTTAAATAGATAATTATAATAATTAAAGGCTGGTTATTAAGTTAGTCTGATGGATGAATGTAATGACTTTTACAATTACAGATTCGTCGTTTCTCAACGCCATTGGGACATTTGTTGGTAACCCTAACTGGTTCAGAGTTGATGTGTAGTGACGACATAAATTTTTTTAGTATATAAAATTTTTAATCGATGTAGTAGACTTATTTATTTTTTAAATTCGATCTAATATAGTAGTTGTATCAATGGTTATTCGTTAAAATGTTTTGAATGTATACAAGTATATATATATTTAGATATAGGTAATATATATATTTTTTTTTTCTCTCAGAGGAGATGGATTTTGATGTATGAGGTATCAAATGAAACATAATTTCACAGAAAAGTGACGAATTTTCATCTTGATTTCCAAATTCTTACTAAAACTTTAGTAAAAGCTATTAAATTTTTTTTAGTTATTAAAAAAGGCTTCAGAAATCTGGTAGATGTAAGTCGGAGGAGTGAGACGGTTCAAATTGGGTTTAATAAATTTCGACGTGGACATGATTACCCAAGTATGTATTATAGGGAACGCCTGGGAAAAGCGTTTCATTTTTGGACTTTAAAACAAAAACCCCAAAATTGAACTGTTTTTGAGTTAGAATACGAATTAAGCTCGGGTTGAACCTGAATAAAACCAACAAAAGCCGCCATGGTTGCCATGGGATACTCACAGTAGTTTCGGCCTGCCTAACTCTAAAACGTTTTTTGTGTGCAATTAAATTTACGATTTTGAGTTTGAGGGGCGCATGTTAAAACAGTAACGCGTATGTAAAACGTTAACGCGTTGTTCGATTTTCATAAACTTTGATGGGTGTGTTTCTTGAGTTCAAAAAAATAAGTATGTGTTTTTTTTCTTTAAAAGAGATTATAATCTTTTTGCTTAGCATTTTGCCTATTTGTGTCTGCTACTCAAGATTACGGGTTAACGCGTAGTTTTAATTTTTTTTTTAAATAGCAAAACTGTTCTTTAAATTCCATAAATCTTTTTATTTTTATTTTATTATTTCAATCTAAGATGATGGTCATCAATGTCTGGCTCAGTACTTAAAATGAGTAGTTAGAATTTTTATTTCTCGAGTCAATTTTATTTTATTTTTTATTACAAGGGTATACATAGCGAAGAAAAAATAAAATATTTCGTGAGATTTACTGAATACAGAAATACTAATAGAACTTGTAGTAAAAACATAAAAATGGTAATTAATTATATTTTAATATGATAATTTTTTAATCTAAATATTTTTGTATATTAATTCTTTAAAATGAAATGCATACTTTTTGAAATATAAATTAAACCTAAAATTACATTTTCATGTTCTTTTTTTTATTGTTATATTTTTATCTTTTAAATTTTATTTTTCACCGTCTCATTTTTCCGACAAATACTTATATAAAGTGTGATAGTCCTTCATTCAATTCAAGCCATGGTTTAAATTGAGATACATATCTTTTTTAGATAAGTGGAAGTGGATCTCAGGAGATGAATTGAGGTGTGTTCCATTTCGAGGTTCCATAAACTAATTGAAGTATAAACCCCTATAAGAGTAAAAACAATTTCGATATTTTTAATTCTATACCAATTTAGTAATTGACTGTGAAATATTTTTCGATGGAATTGATTTAAAAATAAATAATATCACTTCAAAGAATGAATGTGTCCAGCAATTACGATAATGGAATACGAAAAAAAAAAGTTCCTTTTTTCTTAGGTCTTTAATTTTTACTTGGAAACCGCTAGATCTTATTATTGTTCCACCCCTAACTATTTTGGCTGTTATTTATTTAAAAGAAAAATAATAAAGCCCCTATTTCATTTATTTTCTATAATAATGATAATGGTTCTTTTATTGGAGCTAATAAAAGTTACTGCTTTTATTGACTATTAATTTACTATTTAGATGAACATTTTAATGTTAACGAATTTTTAATTTTTATTTATTAAGTTGAGTTTACAAAAATAATTTTCAAACTATGATTACGACAATAATAATTTAATTTCTTGAAATAACCAAAATTTAAAAAACTATTACTTCTATTTTCATTAAGTGATAATATCTTACAAAAAATAATGAAGATAGATTTTTTTTTCTCAGTGTGGTAAAAAACAATGAAGCATGAACAATAAAAACGATATTTTTCTTTTAGCCTTAAAATATTTCAGTTGTGCCAAAAATAAACACATGATAGAGTGAGGTACTTTAAATTTCCTTTTTAAAAAAAAGTAAAATTTTAAAAAAACCTTACAATAAAAATAAAAATTAATTAAAAAGCTTATAATATTATTAACAATAAAGTTAATAAACATAAATCATAAGTAATCTAGTTAAGAAAAGTTATTACCCATGGTTGAAAGATAAAATATATACAATAAACATGTTTTTTACAATTAAGGTTTCAAGTTTTGTTTATTATTGTTGAATCTTTTTAGTGATGACCTATTGTAGTCCCTTATTTATCGTACTAACGGATTGTCGAATATGGGAGTAAGATAGAAAAGGTTTTTTGTCACTAAGTTTTTTATTTAATTATTTTAAGGCATCAACCACTTATGGGTCATTATTGCTTTAAATCCCAATAAGCAAAGGTCTTTTAATCCAATTCTTAGCATCATAGTCTTGAAATTTAAGAATTTTTTGGGTTGTACCTTTGACCACATATTGAACGGGAAAAAGAGTCCGGATTCATGGCTATAATTATAATGGAATGTGAAACTACTAAAACATGGGAGCCTGTGGTGAAATTTGATTAAATTTTATGGTAGAGTTTGGGATGAAGGAGAAACTCAAAAAAAATCTTCAGTTTGTTTGTCATCTTGCAAGATGGAATGGAGATCCACAGCCATGAGATAACGGTGTCAGGCGCGTTTGACCTATTCAAAGGCGCGTCAAAATCACCTCTCTGCGTACATTTCTAGTTGATGGTATCCAAGAGGTAACGCCATTCATGATTTCCCTTTATTTATTTTCAGTAGCATTTTCCAACGTTTGTTTCCATTTCAATTTAATGCTTTGCTTAATGAGGGTGGTGAAATCATCTACGGGCACTCCACGAAATGGAATGGTGTACTCGCAGGAAGATGTAAGTCAGATAACATGTTTGAAATTTTTATGTATTCAGAATAGTTGCTTAGTATCCTCATACATTTGTTTTGTATGATCTCTAATTTCCTGTAGTTGGAGTTCCACTTATAGCTCCTGCTGCCACACAGAAAGTCACTGTTAGGCGTGTTACCGTTTTGTATAGAAAGGCTCCTCACAATCCTATACTTTTAACATTTAGCATGTTAAAACTTTGTACATCAGCAATGCCCATATTATTTTAGGGCTCTGATTATGAATTGTAGCTTTGACTCCCCAATAAACTTTTTGTCAATATTTCTTATGACATAAAAACCATGCATTATTTGGATAGCTTCTATTATAACAAATTAATTGAGATTTAACCACCCACAATTTTTATTCTGATGACTTTTTGTTTGGAAGATCCGTTTGATTGTATTTCAAATGTTTTGTTAAAAAAAAAGATAAATTTTGTAATGCTGTTTTTCATCTTTTTTTCTTTAAATAGGAAGTGGCAAACCTCGAATTCGTGTTTGGAAAATATATCAAAATCCCCTCAAACATTATCGAAACCACGTTTCCTGGTAAAAATCCTCAATGTTTCGACTGCTATAAAAAAGTTGAAAACAAAAATCAGATAAGAGAAACTGGAGATCAAAATTAGTTAGCTATTTTATTATTTCACTATTTATTTCAATTTATTATTAATATGTTTTTTCTTTTTAAGCACTGTCTAATAATTAATCAAACGTTACAAACATGGGCCGTCCATTGATGGTTAGATGCAGGTCTATCAGTTCTGCGGGTGGCGCCGATTAGAATCCGGTCTGTGGCGTTGACTTTTTTTAGTAAGTGGCGGTCTCAAAAAATGGAAAACTTGACCCCTCACCATGGTTAGAATAGGTTGGTTACCTGTAGATGACTAGGCAAACATCACCTTCACTGTGGATTGTCTCGTATTAATACAAAAAAAAATTAATAAAAAAACTTTACAAACAGAAATTACTACTGATTATTTAGTGGTAAAACTTAAAAGTATTATGGATCAAATAACACGTGCTGCTCCAATACTTTAGATCCATCGGGTTCCAATCATCCTTACTAACGTTCCAACTTGGCGACTCCCCCTTTATCGAAAGTTCCTTTCCCTTTAAAGAAGGCCTCCAGTGAAGTTTTTTTTTATTTTTATTTTCCTAGGACTCCCAGCCATAATGCTGACCATAATTCACTGCCTAAGGGATTAAGGTCGGTCCCGAGAGAGGGTCACTCCCGGGACCTAATAAACTCCAAGCCATCCACTACTAGCTAAGTCCTCACCGTGTTTGCCTTCTTGCTAAAACACTAAGCACCGTCTTCGGGGTCATAACTAACAATGAGAGTCTTCTTAAGAAAATCAATGTGAATAACGTACCTGCTCTGCAATCAAAACAAAAGCATCAAGCCAAACAATGAGTAGGAAAAAAAACGGTGCAATCTTATTAGTATTGATTAATTCACGAAAACATTAACTTTAAATTAGATATTCCTTTTTTTTTTTAAACAACGGTTTTTTTTTTCCAATTTTGGCCTATTTTTAAAGATCGATTTTTCCAATTTTTGTGAAGTTTCCTGTCCGTTTTAAGTAAATGTTTCAAAAGTTATATAGGTCCGTCACTAAATCAAGGTTTTAGTGGGGCGTGTTGGCCGTGAAGCATTGCCTTCTAATATTTATTGTGTTATGATCTCTTCTTGTGAAATTGTGACATGTCGTACATCGACTAACATACTCGCTATAAATGTCTTTTTCAAATGTATGATAAGTAAGCCTAGTACGAAGGGCGTGGTTTTCAAGCAGTTGTGTTCTTTAAATTTAGCTACTTCTTAAATATTGCTCGGTTTAACTATCTTAAGTTCGCTGTTTCGTTTTAATTAATGTTTCAAAAGTGATTTTGGAACGTTGCTAAAGTGGGGTTTTATTGGCCCTTATAATGCCACATGGCATTGTAAGGTCCAATGCAGCCTAAGGGAAATGACGAACTGGTATTCATATTCAATTTATTATGTTATATTATTAGTTTTCTAGGAAGGGTACGAAAATGAAGGGGTTTTATTGGGACGGGTTGGCCGGGAAGGATTGCTTTCTAATATCTATTGTGATATGATCTCTTCTTATGCGATTCTGACATGTCGTACATTGATCAACATACTCACTATAAGGTATGATAAATAAGTCTAGCATAGAGGGCGGGAGTTGCGGGTTTCATACAGTTTTTCTTCTTTCAATTTTAGCCACTTTATAAATATTTCTCGATTTAACTATCAAATACTAAACTTAAACTAAGTTTACTTGTACCGTTTTTAGTAAATGTTTCAAAAGTGATATGAAGGACCGTCGCTAAATCAAGCTTTATGTGGGGCAGATAGGCCGTAGAGGCTATTTATCATAGTCATTATCTGAACTTATTGTGTAATTATTGAGGTAATAATTGTACAAAAGTTTCATGAAATATCGTTGAAATAATTCAACCAAGATGAAATTCCTTCAAAACTTTCCTGAATTATTCTACTTTAAGAAGAATACAAAATTTCATCCTAAAAATAACTCCTTTTTCTTTTTTAAGTCACAATTGAAAAATTAAATTTCTTAATATAATTGTAGTTTGAATGTAAAATTAAGTAGTCTTCAATATCAGTTAGGTCTTTCTCCAAAGTCTTTTTATTTTTGTTTATTTGAAATGTAAAACTATCTATCACTATTATCAGTAAGGAATAACGGATAATAACAAACGGAAAAAAAATATATTCTCGTGTTTCCATGATTATTATGGCAGTAGTCAGACTTTACTATCACTACCCTAAATACGAAATATATATATATATATATAAAGGAGATGTATTATCATACGGAACAATAAAGAAATTGATAAAGCTATCTAAAAGAGCTTTTCCTTTATAAGGAAAATAACTCTGAAATGTTGGTGCTTAAAATAGAATATCCATTCTCTAATTTTATCTCTTTTTATCCATCTACTGGTCCGGGCTTGTAATATTTTAAAAAAAAACCTCATATTTCAGGTAATTTCGAAAACTTTTTAGTTTAAATAAAACATTATTATTTCATAAAAATTAACATAGTTTGTAGAGTAAAAATCAACCAGAATCTGTTAAAAAAAACAAGCATTCTTTTTCAGAAATGTTTAATTATTTTTAATAATCTTAGCAATAATACATAATACTAATATTAAATAATATTGTAAGCTTATATTAGTAAGATTTAGTTGATTTTACTTTTGTAATGATTTTGACTATATTTCGAATGAGCGGCTATTATCTTCTAAAAGATGTATTCCAATTATTAGAAATCATTTTATATGAACCTCTTAGAGTTAAAATATTTTTTAAAAAAACATTTTTAATGCAAATATGAAACATGTACATAATTTTAACTATTTTCTCTCTACGAGGTACAACATTATTACACAGTATTTAGTAAAGATAGCGCTTATATTAATTTAATCAACAAAATAAAATTTAATTACATTAAACTTTAAAATTGTGGAAAAATGATCTAGCCAGGCCAAAAATTTTAAATAATTAAATATATTTCGTGACTAGTAATTATACAAGTTTTCATTAAAGTAATCAAAAATTGGGGTGAGATAACTGCCTTTTTTCTCCTGTACGGTCCTAATGTTAACTCTTTTTGTCTACTTATTTGTCCAGATCAAAGAGATTACATATTTAAAATAAATTTTGAACCGGATATATATTTTTATTTTGTAAAATTATCCTTTGTCCCTTTTTTGAGACCACCAAGCTCTTGCTACCTTGCCTCGCTACCTCATCCTGACAGAGCTAGTATTATAGAGACCTAACGATATGCAGGCCTACCACTGGATACACAACACCATTGAAAAAAACCTTGTTTGTTTTTCGTTTCATAAACATTTCTTCCGTTTGTATCGTAGACCCTCGCTACTTTAAGACTGCGGTGTATATTGAGGTGTTTACTGTAAAGCCTTATGCAATTATACTTAATTTTCACAATAACTTTATTTCTATTGAAATCGATGATCTCAATAGTTAAACTTCTTTGATTAGTATTTGCAAAATACACAAGGATCCAAAGTACAAATCTTGGTTAATATGGGTTAGGTTTAGATGAATTTAGTTTTGTATTGTAGTGTATTTCATTTGCCTTCATATAAGTGACTGCAGTCTTACAGAAGATGTGTATTTTTCCGTTTATTCCAAAAAATCAATTTTTTCAAAGGGTTTTTATATTTAAATATAAGAAGATGGTCAGGGTTGCGGTCAAAAAAAGAACAAATAGTTTATAACTATTTTAATATCCGACGTTTCGTCCCACTATTACTTTATGTCTTTCTTCCTTTTATTTATATGTAATTGCTTTACACTTTATTTTTACATAATATTTATCCTTGCTTAAATTACCTTATTGTATCTTATTGTGATACTCTCAATTTTTTTATAGCCCTGATGAAGCCCTGCAAAGTGGGGCGAAACGTCGGACAATAAAGTAGTTATAAACTATTTGTTCTTTTTTTGACCGCAACCCTGACCATCTTCTTATATTTAAATTTTTACGGTCAACTATATATACATATATTTTTTTATTTACTTAGAGTTCGATTTTTATCTATAGCAAAAAGGAAACAACAATAATAATTTCAACTATATGGGCCGTTCAATTGATTTTGAGATACAATGATCAATAAGTTACAAACAACTACAAATAGCACCGTAGAGAGGAGGTTATACTGAGCAGGCTGAGAATAGGTCACACGAGGCTCACCCTCTCCTATCTCATTTCAAAAGAAACGCCTCCGAACTGCCAGTATTGCAACAACAGTCTGACAATAAGCCATATTTTCCAACAATGCCCATATTTCACACCACACCTCAACAGCTTAAGACTAAATCCAGATATATCGAAAACCCTCGGAGACGGTGATAAAATAATAGAATTAGTGTTTCAGTTTCCAAAATCACAACATTTAATGACAAAAATATAACATTGAACGGAAGAAAAAAATAAAATTAATAATCAAATTAAAAAATATATAAAATTAAACGAATATAAGCAAGATTAAATAAAATATAAATGGTGTTGATGACCAATGAAGTTTGGCGCCACTAAACAAAAACAAAGAAATAAACTACAAATAGCACGCATGTTTATAATTTATAAATACATATGTAATATATAGATTGTCATATCACTGTAATGCAAATATAGATCCCTTTTAAATCTCTAAGAAATTGAATTTACTATTTCAGTCTAAGTTGGTCTCATATTGTTGAGGTGAGTTCACACGCGAGAGTAAATCAATTTTATTTTTACCTTCTCTCATATCTCTGAGGAAATTCATTCCTCCTGAGACTAGATTTACAATACTCATACATATGTGAATACTGATAGTGAATTTAAAACTGTACGTTATAAAAATATATTCGTTAATCTTCGAACCCAACAGTTTCTAAATTCCCTGAAGAGACGGTCTGGCCCTATTTCATAATGCAAGATAATAGTATTGGTCCATAAATACAAGTATAGAAACTAAGTAATAAAACTAAAATTTATTTATTTTTTGATAATAGTTTTATCATATTTTATAATACTTTTAGTTATATTATAGGAGTTAAAAAGTACTAAAGGACCCGTTACTATTATACAATTCAATGTAATTGTATTAACTAAATTTACTAGACTAATAGCATTAGTTTGTAATTTATTATGAAACAGGCCCATGGTAATAAGTAGTAGTATAAGTAAATAATTTTATTTAAAAATATGTTTGTAAATATGATGAATGTAGAACTCAGGTGATACAATTAAGTTTGTATAAATCATTGTTTCATGTAATTTTTTTTTTACTTTGTACTGCACGTTAAGTACTCAAATTTAATATTAATGGGAGGACTCAGAATACAAGAAGTTTTGTGTCTAAAAAGAATATGAGTTAAGCTAAAAGGTGACGAACACCCTCTAATGTACAAGTTGATCCGAGGGTGTTAATATAAGTGGCCGTAGGAATTAAGGAGTCAACTTAGCAACCTCGTAGCTGTACCAGCGCCAGCTCAAATCTAGGATATTGACATATATTTCATGGCGTCTCCATGGAGTGAAAAGTTAACCCTCCCACTCTGGTTAGAATAGGGTGTTAACCTGTAGATATGTTAGAAATGACCATATAGGGGATAATAAAATTTAACAAAAAGTTGGTCCAAGCCTTGTGCAATTCTTTGAACGTTTTCATCACAGTTCAACATTATCTACCCCTACAACTGAACAAACCAATTTCAATCAGTATGAAGCTATAACCTTAATCAGGTATGTATGTATAATGTGTGGTTCCACGTAGTGCTACTTACTACTATATACATACATATGAACTCACATATACATGAAAAATGTCACAGAAAATTTAACCAACTGTGAATGAAGGTGATATGGATCAGATTATATTAATTTATAAATCAATATATTGAAAATATATTGATTTTTAACGTTTTTAATACGTAATTGAAGAGTACGTATTAAAAACGTTAAAAATCAATATATTGAAAATAAATATTTTTGTATTGGGTATATAGGAAGCGCTAGGGGGAAGGAACCTGTCAAATAAAGGTGATTTATTTGAGGTATGATATTGGTTCCTTGGTTCATTTATGGCAAGTCAAGCAGGGCCCTAACACCTCAAGGATCTTAAGTAAAGATTAAAAATTAAATAAATAACTATTTTTTCGGTGTTTATTGATATTATTTATTTTACATTAAATTAAAAATTATAATTTCATGTTCAATTGGTTAAAATAAAGTCGTTTACCAGGTTGTTTTGAGTTTAAGGAGGTCTAAGAAAAATACCTTAGTTATATTTCAACTCTAGAAACAATTAAGGCAATGCTGCTGATTATGATAATTTTAAAATGTAAATTATAAATCACTATACAATAAAAAATTTCACAAGAGTGAAAATTGGAACAAAACAATATTTTTTCTTGGTTTTATTTTCAGCATTACTATTTATGATTAGTAATTTTTCGGAACTAAGGCATTGAAAATTTTAGTAACATAGTTTTTTTTTTTATGGTAAAACTTGTGATATCTGAACATAGAAATTTTTTATGAAATAACCATATTATATTTCATTGAGTTATTTTAAAAAATAAAAATAACGTCACTCACATCTTTTAAGAATTTGAAATTTACCATTAGAGTCTGTTCAAACTTATTATAATAAGTAGGGGACATTGGTAAAAATAGCAATTCATTCAACTTTTTTTTCCTATGGAGTGGAAGGGTGGACTATCTCAGAGTTCCACCTTAACTATTGTTGGGGGAAGTGAAGTTTTGATATCGTGGGACCACCATAGAAATGAAAGTCAACCCCCCGGTCCGAATCCGCTAAACGTCATTAACTACTTTATAACACACTAAACTAGTTTTAATTTGAGTACTAATAAATATCTGTACGTGTACAGTTTCCTTAGGTAAAGTTTTCCCAAAATAAATTCACTGATTTTTCAATACATTTCCTATGAAATGTTGTTTTCTAAAAATGTATATCTCCGGAACAATGGGATGTTAATAGCTCTTTTAGTGCTCATATTTTATCAAATTTACTCTACTTTAAGTGATGTTCTAATAGGTTTTCCAATGTTGGTTATAGTTTTATTGATACGAAAATACTGAAAAAAAAATTGTTAAATGTTTTAGAACAGCCAACATTTTTTATTCTCTCTGATCATACATGGTAGATTTGCCAATTTTCATTAGTTTTATACATAGTTGAATAGTTTTAATTAATTTTTTTAAATTTGGGGTGGAATAAATTAATTTTTTCCCACCGAGCTCTTGTACTAATAGAGGCAAACAACCAGGCAATCTCATGTCAAATCAACTGGTTAAAAAATAAGTTGGCAACCACCCTTTCAATTACAGATGAAACTTTGCATAATTGAGCGTATTTCAATTTTTAAAGTATTTACATTTTTCTTTATATTATCGATGATTTTTGGTTAATTTTTTTTTAACGTACAATTAGAATTTTATAAATATATTTCTTTAAAAGCACGTGATAAATAATTTTAAAAACCTAAGTGAAAAATGTTCTTATTAACCTATTTCTATCCTCTCTAAAAATATTTAAATATATTTTAGGGCGAACAAACAATTCCATGCAAGGGGTACTGCAAGTAAATACCATTTTCTATGTTTAAAATAAATGTTAGAATATCTAAAAATAATCTATGGAGACTGTATAGACAACTACACAAATAAAAAATTACGGCTTTCAAAACATTTGCGTGTAATAGAATATCTTTATTTAAGTAAACGTTAAAGGCTTTTTGAAACTTCTGAGAGGAGTAAGAAGGAAAAATGAATAATGCCTTTAACAAAAACTGTAAATGATAGGGAAAAAGGAAATATGTGTAGCCAGGATAACAATTGTATTAATGGTGTCAAATGACATCTAAATTAGCGGGGATGTGTGTAATGATCTGGGTGACGACAATGACCCACATCCTGTTATAAATTAGGTCGGAGGACAAAAAAAATAAATTTGTTTTGCAGCTCGTATGTTGGAGTGAAATTTAGATACACTAATGCACTAGGGTACATGACGTATAGTTAGTTACGTAGTTATTTTTCTACCTTCGGCACTGCACTAGCTTGAGAAATTTGCCTCTTGTGTTAACGATCATTCTTTCGCCCTTATATGTTAAACTTTTCGTTTTGTATTAGACAAGAATGATTATTGTTTCAAATTAGCTAATCATTTTTTGCATCAGTGTGGAAAACCCTAAAGCGGACATCTTTGGTGGACTACAAGTCCGTAATCTTGGAAACAACAAAGATTTTACCAACGACATGACTCAAGTTGAATTGGAAGCATTGAAAAGCATTCTGACATTTGCCAAAAATATGTATAATTCTTCTTCTACCATGAAGCAGTTGAGGAGCTTCCTTATAAAGAAGGGTCCATAAGTCTCGATCTTGTAGGAGCTGGCTCCGTCTGTTCCAGTTAATTCCTTTTTTGAAGAAAGCTTCCTGGACTGCGTCATCCCAAGTGTTTCTCGGCCATCATCTTGACCTTCTCCATTCACGCTTTATTTTGGCCTTTCTTTCTTCATGAATTATTTTTTCATAATCAAATCACAGTAGCTTATTTCCTTCAAAATATGTTCACTCCCAGGTTACCTCTTACGGAATTATTCCTGACTTTGTATCTTCGTGTTTTCCCCTCTATCCTCCTCAGGTATCTTATTTCCATTGTTAGAATTTAGCTTCTGTGTCCTGGAGTAGTCGTCCAGGACTTATTGGCACATGTCAGTAAGGGAATAAACGTAGTATAATACTACTTTTTTGACCTTTTTGTTACTTTTTTCTTTCCCTGGAAACCAACATTTACTGAATAGAAGAGCTTGCCAGCCAATGTTGCTCTTTCTGGAACATCTCTATCTATCCAGCCCTTTTCGTTAAGGTAGGCTCCCTCCTCACCCGCATGTACTTACTGGAAATCTGCGTAATTCTTATTGTATACATCGGGACCTGTCCGTGCCCTACTTCAGGTATCCCGAGTGTATGTTTAAATGTTGAATCAAAACCAGTGTGGAAAAGGGGCTGAAAATTGTGAGAATTTTCTGGCCATTAATGAACAAGCTTATATTTCTTTTTTTTAGACCAAGTAAAATCCCGTATAAAGGAGGGGCAAATTCTGTTAGTGTGTTAATTGATTAATTATTTTGATTATATAAGATAATAACAGAAATTTGGGTGGTCTCATATATTAAGGGATATGGCTTCTCTGGTGACGTATTCGCCGCCGCGATGACGTCCTCTAACCGCTTCCCTCGTCCAGGTGTGCGGTTGGCGAAATGGTGAAAACCATGAATCTTCGCCTGGTGTCAAAAGACGTGTTTCTCGATCGGTGCCTGGCCAGCATGTCCTGGATGGTGGGGGCAGGCCAGGTCCTAGCTTGCATAGGTTGGGGTGGCATTGCAGTCGCAGCGTCTTCGGAGCCTTCCGGTGTCCGCGGCAAGAGGGGAATCAGAAAATGAGACCCCCGACCCCGACTTTATACAAATTCAAAAAAGAGCCTAAAAATTTGGATTATGTAAATCCGACACTTATAATTAAATAACTTTAAATAGCTTTCCAATCTATATCATTTAATAATAAATTAAAACGTATCACGTTTACAGAAATCATACTTTTTTTTTCCTCACCTGGGTAGATAAGGAAATAGGAACTGTACTGTAGTTAAAAAAATACTTCCACTTCCCACAAGAAAAATGTTTAAATATATTAGAGTACGAATAGTATTTTTTTCAAAAACTGGAATCACTTTAGATAATTTATTATTATTGTAGAATTAGAAACTGGAATTATTTAAATCCGGCTCTGGAAACCTGCACCGCAAAATCATTTTACTCCTGTGTTATCAAATCACTATCCGTTATCATTAGATATTAAATATCCTAACTTACCTGAATCACTTGGTTTCTAACTTGTTCTTATGCAATACTACTTCAGTACAGACTAATTGTTTTCATTAAAAAAATAGTAAGACTAAGTCTGATTACAGATTTAGAAATAATATGTTTTCCCTAATTTTCCATCTAAGTTAAAAAGATAGCTTTTATCTATGCAGAAATGGGGGATTATTTTCTAGTTAGAGCTATACCAACAAGAGGGATTTCTTCTGAGGCCCACTCCTCTAGATCTCCATCAACAACCAGCTGCTGGGTCCCACGCTCTGTTGACAGGGATTATAACGCGCAAGAAATTCCCTGACAGGTGTATTATCGTCCGTACTTTTTGATCAGCTCCTTTCTTTCATATATATATATATATATTTTTTTCTTTCAATTCTATAAATATATTTATAAAATTTAATACAAAAAAATGATACCAAATAAAGGTATGGTATATCTATGACAGTTTAAAATAAATAAGCTATTAAATTTATTTTAATAGCTATTAATTCGTTCCGAACTAGATGTGTCAGATGCATTAAATTTGGATTAGACAAACCTTATTCATACTCATGATGAGTACATGACCAATTTAATTAACTAAGTAACGTTCTCATTAACCGAAACTTCTGTAGATGAAAAAGACTAAACCCCCAAAAAATAAATAAATAAAACCGAAAACAGTTAGCTTGATTTATATTAACATGGGGTTAATATTTAAAGAAATATAATGGTGTTAAATATTTAAAGTACTTTAGCATAATCTATATATTTTTTTTTTATGTTCTCCTAACTTTACTTTTTTATGATCTCCTTCCTAGTCATTTCTGACATATGGAGGGGGGGGGAGGAGAGTTATCCAAAGGTGACCAACCTATTCTAGTTATAGTGAAGGGTCAGGTTTTCCAATTCGTGGCCCCACCCCATCTGAAGACCTGGATTCAAACCGGCGCCACCCGAAGTTCTCAAGTTGCTAAGCCATAGTCCACATTTCTGCTTGGAAAAGGCTAATGAAACCAAAATAGTTGTCGTAGTGCTTTATTATTTTTTAAAATTAGTATTTGCTGGAAATAATGTTTATTAAATTAATAATTTTTTTTCAATTCTAGGGGAGTAGCTGCCCCCGCTTGGGGACGCCCATGCATTAAATTTTAAATTCATTATCTAATACATCAATATTCTCTATGTTAGCCATCTTGCCGCAGATTCGTCATTTTGTTTTTAGAATTTGACCATTTGACTTAAGATGATTAATAAACTACTGTTTAATATGTTAAAATCTCAGATTTGATAAATACAATACAATTTGAATACGTTTTTGTATAGTGATAATTCTTATTTCCGAGTATTTAGTTCTGGGATAAAATTTTTTTTCTATACCACTAGAGAATGGTTTGAAATTTTTAGTTAAACATATCTGTGTATCTCTATTCCACAAAGGATTTTGGATGATTTTTTTATTATAAATCTATATATATTATATGTACTATATATATTTTATTTTATACCAGATCGGCTGGTGGGCCTTACATGGTTGATATAACCGTTATATTAAATATATATTTTTTTAAACAGTTGATTACGGGGGGGTATAGTCTCGTACAAAGGACACCCCTAACTATAAACAATGTTATTATTAAAAGAAGAAAAAAAATAAATGAATAAGAATAATGCTTCTTAATAAAAGAGGAAAGTAAAATCAATAACAACAAATAATGATATTGGTACACTTAAATAAAACTAACAATTGCCCTCTAATTGTAAAAAGAAACTAGTTAATTTGAAAAATGGACGAGAGAAGAAAATAGAAAATAATAATGATAATAATAATGAATAAATAAAATGGGTAATAATAAAAAGTAAAATAAAGATAGTGTGACTTTGAATTAAATTTATATTTATTCAGTCTTCGGGTTGAGGTTGGGTTTCCCATGTTGTAGGTCACTGCTCCTTTAACTGTCGGCAACTGGGAGTGGAACTTCATGGACCGTTTTCTGATGTAATTCTCTATTGACTCCATATTTAATTCCCGATATATATGTATTGATACACTTGCGTAATAGTAGTTCGTTTATAAAAACTTCAAATTATAGAATATCTAAAAAAACTATTTGATGTTAACCAACGTTTCGTCCAAGTTAGCAGGGCTAATCCTGATTGAAAAAGGTAGAAGGCTGATAAAGTCTAAAATCTTGGACCCAGCTGTGGCTAACTTTTTCTGTCATATCGGTCGTAAATCGGAAGAACCTATCATGTCCCTCACAGCCACTATAAAGTGAGGACATAGCACTAAAATGGGTTTGAGTAAACCCTGGTGGTTTACCGTGGCCCTGAACTGATTACATCCTTCCATAACCGCTATTTAAGAAACATTACATCCTTCTTAGATAGTACTTAATCAGAGAGCGGTCATTAGGTTTATTCCAACACCGTTCAAAAACTATCGTCAAAAATACATGACTCCTTTCCGGTAATTTCCAACAAAAAGTACTTTATTAGTTTTTATCTATATTATATAATAATTTAGTGATTATTTTCTAATTATGGTTCTCCAATATAATTATTTGTTAAATAACTTAAGGTTTTTAATAATATACCTTAGCATTGAAGAAAAAATTAACCTCCCTCCACCATATTTGAGGTTTAACGTCTCAAAATTTGAAGAATCTAAAAACCGAATAAAATAATATATTCGTCCGAGGACCTGATAGCTGATCGGGCTGTGGCGAGGGTCCCAAAGCGCTTGGTTCAGAAGAGTTGGTCGTGGGTTCGATTCCCACCTGGGCTGGCCATCATTTATTTCGTGGTGGCCCCTAGAAATGAACCTTGACATTCCCACCCTGGGGCTTTAAAAGTCCTCAATGGAGGACTTGAGAAAAAATATATATATATATATATACATACAACTTGGCCCTTCCTTTGGCACATGGCATTATTATAAGGGAGAGGGCTGGGCCAGCTGAAGGCGGGGGTCACAATACTGTCTCTGGAGCTGCTGACGGAGAGGTACAGAAAACGGGGAGGGACCGCTCCACTGGGGTTATGATAGAGTGAACGACTCATCCAATTTTTATTTTAGATGGTTCGATCTCCAAGATCAATAAAATAGTTGTATCAAATGTGTTTAGTCTATTTGTTTATGCATAACAATATTTTGTGCTTAAAACCTTAACGTTTTATTCCTAAAATTACCAATAAAATTGTTATTGCAATGTTTAGAACCAAATAGAATATTGAAAAAAATGATGTACTAAATGTGTTTAGTCTGTCCGTTATTTAATAGGTATTTTTTTGAGCGAAAAGCTATTTCCAATTTTCTTGTCACAAATTATCCAGAACTGCGGGTTCCCGCCGAAAATTCATAAAAAATCTTTTCATGCACGGCCTAGCTATGAGATCTCGGAGAGTACAATTTGGGGTTAATATAAGTTTAAGGATTGTTAACTCTTAAGTTTCAAATGAAAGAGATATTTTTCAGTTATTACTGCAGTTATTTTTTGTATTTGCAGATATTTTACAGTTATGAAATTACTAATTTCACAAAATGTTACTTGAAGAAAAGTATTACAATGTATGCAGTTTTACCAATTGCATGTGTTGAATAGACATTCTTGATAATATTATATTGTTTATATGATATAGTTTAAATTTTTGATGAATTAAAGAGAAGAAGATATCTTATGCACGAATTAAAAACTTCTTATTACAACTATTTAGTCAACCTCTAGGCGGCTACTCTTGATTGCTAAATGGATTAATTGCTCGCAATTCTTACTTTTTTTCTGCGTTATTACTTTAGCATTCATCAAAATGTAGGAAAAAAATTTTTTAGATGAAAATTCGGATGAATAAATACATTTTATTTATAGATACAGCAATATTAAATTCACACGATACGATATATAAATCAGATAATAATTAATAATTTTACAAATATTATGTACATAATATTAATACAATTATATAATAATTATCTGCCACAACCGGGTTTGAACCCTTGCCCATTGGAGTTAGTAGCACAATGCCCTATCAGTGAGCTATCCACTCTTACTATTTCGCCATTACCAGGAATTACTGTTAACTAACATATGGAATTCATTACTTAATGGCAAATTATATTAAATTATTTAAGCCATTCTTAGAGAAGTAAACACTTTTAAATTGTATTTTTTTTTTTTTTTATACGGTAACAAATTATTTTTTATTTCATTTATTACGTAATTACTGTTTAAACCAGGCTGCCTTACTGAAAGAACACCAGTAACCTCCAGAATTGATCTATCCGTAATAGAATATTAGCGACTCCAAAAAATAAATAATCAAACAGAAATAAAAACAATACAAATATATTGTAAATCATAAAAATATTTTATAGTATATTACATTGAAATTTTTTTTTTGGTACTACTGCGCCTTTACTCATTGAGCTACTCTGCTCCTTCTAACTCGGATACCTATTAAAAATCTTTTATTTAAGAGTATTTTCGCAATCTCTGTAATAATATTTTGGAGTTTTGTGCAGGTAAATCATATGTAACTATAAGTAGGTTTTTATATTATAATTGTATATAAAATATAATTAACACCATGTTTAGAAATCTAATTTATTAAAAAGAGCTGTTGGATGATTTTAATTTTATTTTTTATTAGATTGGAAAGGTTTATTTCACAATTGAAATTTCTATAATTATAAAATACCTATGACTAAAAATAAATTTTATGAAAATTAGATATATCTTGTTTCGGTTTTTTTTTTTTTTTATACGATTACTGTTTACAAAATGTATTTGTTTAAACATATCATTAAATATATTCAAAATCAAATTCATTTAAAATTAAGTTAAATGAAGTTAATTTTTATTTTAAACTAAATTAGAAATCAACAAAGTTTTATTTCATTAATAAAATCGTAAAAATAAAATGTTAAATTGCTAAACGTAGGAATAAGTTATACTTAAATTAGATATATTTTATATAAAATGAAATATCGACGTTTATGATTTCAATAAAATAGTTTGATATAATAATTATTTTTTATGACATAAAAATATTAAAAAATGAAGATGTTGCAACACCGCAAGAGCTGCCCGCCAAGTTCATTCTCCCGCCCGGTGGCGCGCTGGTCGCTTCTGGTCATTTCGTTCGTATCTCTCTGTCTGTGATAGTGTGCGGTTGTGTTTTTCGCTTTATCTTTTAGTTTTGTGTTTATTTTGTGGACAAAGAAGTGTATAATTAGGTGATTATATAAGTGAGAACGACTGAGCTGCGTAAGTCCTTGTACTTCATCAAGTAGTTATAATTATTATTATTTTTGGAGTAGGCGTATTTATTCTTAATTATAATTTACAAAGTAATATTTTAAACCATTTTATTATGATAAAATAGATTTATTTATTTAAAAGTAGTCCTCCTGATGATATATATAAATAAATTAAACCTTTTGCTTAAACGGTCTTAGTAGACCAATTGCTTATTTTATTTTTTTCTATTTGTTTTTTTTTAAACAATTTTAGAATAAATTTCTTACATCAATATTTTAAAGATTTTATCCACATTATTATGCAAATATTTATTATTTATTTAATAAGAATAATTTAAAATGAAATTAGATCTTTTGACATTAAAAAAAAAGCATTATTAAAATGTTTTCTTTTGATAATTGTTCCTTAATTCCATTATTTAGGTTGACAATTAAACAATTGGAATCCTGCTTAATTTTTTTTTTTTTTTTGCTAAATAACTAAAATAGGCAAC
The DNA here is from genome assembly GCF_000696795.3 of Halyomorpha halys. Classification (NCBI taxonomy): domain Eukaryota; kingdom Metazoa; phylum Arthropoda; class Insecta; order Hemiptera; family Pentatomidae; genus Halyomorpha; species Halyomorpha halys. Next base: position 2,840,481 of record NW_027116287.1, read on the forward strand.
CAAATGATAAGAAAAATTTCTAAATGAAATTTAATTTATATTAAAAATATTTTTAACTGAATTTGATCTAATCAAATTTTAAAACTGATTACTACACGTGTTAATGTACATTTTTTAAATCTTTTCTAAGTCAATTCTAGCAACAAAGTCATCTATCTTGTATTAGGAAATAATAAGATAACAGGAACTCATTCAATCGGATCGGTTCTGCCGTATTGTTATATATCTGCTGTAAGCTCCTACTCTCCTATTACAAAATAAAATATTTCTGATAGAATAGACCAGCGTTGCCTCCCCTTCCTGCCCCCTACTTCACTTTTATCTCGTATCACAAAATAAATTTACTCCCGTATATTTTCTTTTTCTTAAGTCGTAAAACGTCGGTAAAGAAGTTTCACTTGACAGAAATGTTGCTATAGTTTAAAAGTGGCACTCTAATACCAATATTAACTGATGGTCAAGATCCTTTGTCTCGCCGCATTGTTAATTAGTTTTAAAAAAACAATTTAAATAAAAAGAGTTTTTATCCTTTTCGTGAACAAATATCGCCGGTTAAGTGGCGAGCCGGTTGATACGGAGTGTATAATAGTAAAAAAAAATCAAATCTTAACTTCATTCATAAGTGATATATCACTGTATATTAGATAGTTCAAAAGTTTAATTGGTGTTTTAGTATTATTCAAACATTCCTCTTTAGAATTACCACGATCGTTTTTCCCTCTCCCAGCGGAACCCATCACTGTGGTCAGGCGAGTCCCTAGAGGATGAGTGGGCACTCGGACATTTCCAGATCGACTTGAAAAAAATAAACGATGACTCCTCTTGGTATTTTGTAGAGACAGAGTAAGCTTGTGTGGTACTTTTTCAAGTAATACTTCAAATTGAAGTAAGCGTTTTTATTAAATGTAATTTTATTTCTTCCCAAATTTGGGGCTCTGCTTATAATTCGTTGGTTGAAAAGGATATAAAAAATAAAAATTTCTAACGATTTTGACCTGATTTTTTATTCATATTAAAATATTATAATTTTCTCAACAATATTATGAAACATTTAGATTTTCCAAAATCTTTTGGATTTGAACTTTTCACTCATCTTTTATAAATGTTGTCGCTATACGGCAATATTTTTTTTCTATTCGAACCCAACTTTATATCAATAAAATCCCAATTTTTAACTTGAAAAGTACGGTTATTGAATTTTAATTTTATTTTCTCGGTGAAGAAATGTTTTACGGAAATTTTTGCCGTTTAAAGCGGATTCTCAAATCTTTAAAAATTTTCAATTTAAAAATTATTGGGATTGATGTTTTTTTTTTTGGTACAAGTGAAGCAGGTTTCTATAGTTTTTTTTATGCTGATTAGATTCAGCATAAAAAAAAAAAGACGAAATTACCCCTATAAAAAATCTATACTTTATTATAGGCGAAATTTCATATATTTATGTTATTAATTACATTTTTTTTTTTTTTTTTTTTTTTAGTAACTTGAAATGTATGGATTTTCCAGGGAAAAAAGCATTTTGTATGAAATTAAAGTAGATTTTTTTCCCCTCAAAAATGCATGTTACATTTTTTCCGTGCCACTTATCAATCGACTAAGGAGCGCTGTAAAATAGCCCAAATCAAGATGATTCTTAGATTTTTTTTAGGAAAAAGGTGTAGTTTATTTCTCAACGTTCTACATTTTTATCCGAATTCAAGATTTAACACCTCGGAAGCCAGAAGCTGTTTATGTTTTCCGGTATTTTAATTATAAATAGAAAACTTACAGGTAGTGTAAACTTACTTGGAACAATAAATTAATTCAACCGTAAGAAGAAATTTAACTCATATAAGTTTATTTGGGAAAGAGGACGAACCAAAATGATAAAACCTGTCATTTCATATTAACTATCAGTCATATAATAGAGGAGTGCACATTACTACATCAGGCTTTTGTAAATAATACAATGATTGCACTAAAATCACAATGAAACATTTAATAACAGGAAACAATAAAAATAAAATAAGGAAAAATAAATATAATATTAAAAATTGGAATAAATTCCAAGATTAACATATAGGATTTGAAAAATATAATCTGAAATTTGGATTATATAATGAAAACAAACTAGAAGAGCTATTATCCATAACTAACATGAAATATAAAACAGAAAACTAGGACAAAAGTGATGTCATATATGAAATTAACTGTAAAGAATGCTATGAACTATATTATATTGCAGGCAAAAACGTTAAATATCCTCCGAACATAAATGCCACAGCACTAAAAAGACATAGTACACAAAAATATTAAAAATGTAAATTTCAAAACATAAAATAACTACACTGTGTTGATATAATTAACAAAATTAATATATAGCAATAATAATTTTAGCTTAAACAAATAGGACTGGTTTTTAGACAAAGCTTTTTAAATAAATAAAAGTTCATTAGTCAAATTACAGTGAGTCTAATAAATGGACATTTGAAAAGTGATAAAATTTGATAATAAAATAAGAATAGAAGAAGAACTTTTTTCAGTTATTAAAATGATTGTTATACAATGTTGATAAGATATATTTCTTGCAATAAAATTATAAAATGCACTAGATGGTGGAAAAATGGCCGAAACGTCTCCAACAAGAAAATAGAGAAGCAATGAGGGTGTTTGAAAAAAGAATAAAAAACATATAGATAAATTACAATCTTTATAAAGGAACGGAAAGCAGAAATTCGTGACTTATACCATTTTATCAGATATTTTTTTACTTTTAAATTCATGTAATATCATTGATAGTAGAGAGGGTTTAATTGAGCTTAAGTGGGCTTTGGGATTCTCAGGTCGATTGTGTAAATATTGTATATGAGAGTGTAAATGTGACCAGAGATTATATTATTTTATTTATTTTTTTTTTCATACACGTAGTTTGATTTTGTTTATCCTTCTGTTTGTATATATTTTAAGAGTTTTTTTTTTAAATTTATTTTTATTCTCTTTTTATTTTATTTATATGAATGTCAATTCATCACTATTACTACTACAAGAGCCGGGAAGAAAAAATGGCAGTTATCTCACCCCAATTTTTGATTACTTTAATAAAAACTAGGTATGTATAATTACTAGTCAATATTGATGAGTCTGCCAAGTATAGGTAGGGGGAATAAAAATGGCGGCTGTTTCAAAACCTTAAAAAAACATTAATTTTTCATTCAGAGCTCTATATCTTAAAAACTACCAACAGCACTAGAAAATCTATGGGAGAACATTATTTAAAGAAGAGTAAATTTGCTGAAATATTAGCCCTACAAGAGCTATTTACGTTCAATAGTTCTCGAGATATAGCTTTTTAAAAAGCAAAATTTCTTAAAAATCGACTGAAAGATTAGTGGTTAGTTAATTTATTTTGAGATATCTTTATCTCAGGAACTATGAGACGTACAGATGTATATTAGCACTCAAATTAAAGCTAGTTGAATGGACTACAAAATATTTAATAATGTTTTCTTTGTAGGAGTAGTAGTTTTTATGATATTTGACAAAATAAACTCACAAAATACTAGTTTCTAGTTGTTCGTATAAAATGTTGGATTTTTGAAAAAATTTGTCTCTAGATCCATAAGACGCACATATGTCTGCCAACACTCAAAATAAAGGAAATTTAACTTTCTATAAAGTAGTTATGATACTTATCTTCGTAGGAGTAGTAGTTTTTATAATATTCACATATGAATATAAATTTGGCAAATGAAAATTTGTCCGAACAACTATAAATCAATTTATTTTAGCACATTTCATGTAAATTATTACTCCTACGAAGATAAAGATAATAAAGTACTTTATAGCTCATTAAACTAGCTTTAATTTGAGTGCTACTAGACATCTGTACGTCAAATGGTTTTTGAGATATAAATTTCTCAAAATAAATTCCCTTACTACTGATATTTCAGTATGTCCCATACAACATTTTTATGAAATTTTGCTTTTTAAAAAGCTATATCTCGAAAAATATTTAACGTAAATAACTCTATTAGGGCTCATATTTTAGCAAATCTTTTTAAATGACGTTCTCTTAGGTTTTTTTTGTGTTGTTTCTACGTTTTAAGATAAAGAGCTCCGAATGAAAAAAAAATTTTTTAAGGTTTTGAAACAGCCGCCATTTTTTATTCCCCGTACCTATACTTGGCAGACTCCTTAATTTTGGCTAGTAATAATACATAGTTTTCATTAAAGTAATCAAAAATTGGGGTGAGATAACTGCCTTTTTTCTCCGCTTGGGCTCTTGTACTATTCCTGTTCCCTACAACTATGTGGCAGATTAAAATATCTATCAATAAATAAAAATTATTTTAAAACTAAAAAAAAAAATCAATCACTGATATTCATTTCTATCATGAGGCAAAATCTATTAGTGGTTGTCTTTTACAGTTTGTGTACTTGTATTTATGGACTAATACTATTGGATTTCATTACGAAACATGCCCCTGACAGTTAAAAAATATCACTTCATTATATAAGTAAGCTTGTCCTCCTATATTATATATAATATCCATTTATAGTATCTAATAAAGTAGACTGTCCAGCTGACAGACCTGAACACATTATATTTTTACTCTAATTAAAGTGAGAGAAAAAACAAAACAGTTATGATATAATTTGTGTTGATTTGACCCACTTCTGTATATTAAAAATAGAAATATCTTATTAGACAATCGTAAGTCTGCCCAAAAATAAATACTGGAATGCTCGGAATGCTTTAACTAAATTTCAAAGTTATTTTAAATACCCATTATAAATAGAAGACAGAATGATCGATTTAACACAATGGAATCTAACTCACAACAGAACTAAATTTATTTTATTTAAAATTAATAGCGACAAGATACATGATTGCTCGATACCGCTGACATTGAAGTATGTACATATAGATCGGTCTTTAATGTTTTACATAACGGATAATGTTCTTTCATCTTCCTGAATTGCTATTCGTTTGAATGATAGATCGAATAATATTGGGCATTGGACATTAGATACTCAATATTATGATATATTATATTATAGATTATAATACATAATGTTAGATACATTCAATGAGTTGTTCATCATTACTGTAACAAAAAATGAATTGTGATCGTAATTGCAATTACTAAGCATCAAGAAGTAATTGTATAGAGTATTTGCAATTACTTTAAACAATTACAGTAGTTGTAATTGTGTCTTAGTAGTAGTTGTAATTACTTCAGTGTAATTGTTCTTCATAATGTAATAAAATTATTTCGCTTGTGATCCTTGCCCAGCACTGTTAAATATTATCTTAATAATAAATAATAGATAAATGTTTCTCAAGATGTGAATATTGAATATTATATCAAAATATTTTATAACATAAAAATAAATTTAATGAATGATAAAGAAAAAAAATGGTCATCTTAAAGTTTGGAATTTCATTAAATTTAATGTTACGATAATTTTTTCATCAAAATAATTTTGCCTCTTCAATAGTATTATCCAATTATTATTCATAGAAGTTTTTCTCTTTCTTGCTACTAGTTCAACAGTAAATTGATGGTATTAATGAATGAACATTTTCTCAAGGTAAAGTTTATTTTTAGTACAATCAGAGCCGTATTTAACTCTAGGCCCGTGTCTATGGACTCAATTAATTTTTGTTATTTATTTTTTGTAATAAAAATATTTTTAAAGTGAGCTAAGACTATTTTTCATTACATTTTCTCCTCTTAAATATTATTGATATAATTATTGTAGATTGAAGAAAATAAATTTGCGATTGGCTACAGTTAGGACGAATTAGTTTGAATGCAGAATCAATAAAAATTGTTTCACGGAAGGACAATTTTCAGGTTGAACTCCAAACAACAAAAACTGATACGCGGAGAATTTTAAAAAGTAAGACGTGAAGGTTCACTGTCTACTATTTATGTGTGAAGTAAATATAAATATTTAATTTTGATTTATTAACAATGTATTTATGCATTGGTGGCTATCAAAGAGACTAAACTTATTCCAAATAGCATATAACTTGGATGTATTAGGTAAATTAGACACCTAATACATTCAAATTACAAATATTTAATTTTCAAATATTATCGGTAAGCAATGTATTAAATTAATTAACTAATTAAATTTAATTCAAAAAGGGTGAAAAACCTCTTTGAGCCTATTGGCGCCCAAACTTTTAATCCGGCCCTAAAACATAATTAGATAATCTAAAAAATAAAAATTAAAACAATTGCTTTCTCAAATTTTCTATATTAAGTGGTGTGTTCAATTAATTAACTAATTAAATTTAATTTATTAACATTAAGATTATTTTCTTGATGAACATTGACAATGGATGGACATTCCTCTCCTTCGTTTAGGATGGCGTGATAAGGGGTGGCAAACCTTTTTGAACCTTTTGACTCCTATAGCTTTTTTTTTTGGAAATTGAAGAAAATTATAACAGAATTGAAATAACCTAAAGCTAAATAATTAAACTTACTTTCTCAGATGTTGTAATAAAATATTTAATATGATATAGTTAATTTACTTCTTCTCTCAATCCAAATTCTTGGTCTCCTATTTCTTGGCATCTAGGGAAGAAGGAGGGTGGGTCAGTAGTTGTTATAGCTCTAGGTTTTAGTTGAAAATCTCATTACTTTGTTAAGCATATAATTTATCCATCGACTGATAAACTAAAAATGACAAAGGTATAAGACTCAAAGAAATGAGGATTACGACTTCTGTATAAAGTAATCTTAATCTAAAAATAAAATAAATAAACTTTGCTCAAAACAATCATATTGTCATCTATTAAAAATGACGTAATAATAACATGTTTGATTAATACTCATAGGTGCTTGGCGATGAGCCAAAGGAAATAGGAGCATGAACAAAGACACAAGTTACTTTCCTTAATACTGCTCTTAGGTTACGGATTGCAAGTCAAAACAACAAAATTGATGGGAAACATTATAGGCGAGAACTGCCAGTGTTGCCAAGCTGGAAACAGTAATGAAGTTATAAGTATAAGACAGTAATGGGGAAGTGACAAAGGAATGAGAATCGGAATGAGTGACTGCGATAAAACGTATTTTGGATAAAATACATATTGGATTAGATGATTTTCCTTCACTTAATTTAAAATAATTTTTATTTGATAGATTTATTTATTGATAGATATTACAATCTGCCACACAGTTGTGGGCAATAGGTAATATTGATGAATGATCTCATACATACTAAAATAAAAAAAATAAAATAATTAAATAAAAAAAAAAATAAAAAAAATGAAAAAACTCTTAAAATATATACAAACAAAAGAATAGACAAGATGAACATAATCAAACAATCTGTATGAAAAATAAATAAATAAAATAACATAATGATAAAATAATATTTACACTTAAAATAATTTAAACAACAACAAATACAACATTGCAAAATCTAGCATATACGTGTCCAATGTCCTTTACACAAGCTATTTGGGGTAAAAAAAAAAAATGATTATAATTAAAAATGAACGATTTATGGTAATGCTTTTTCAACCTTTTCGAGATTAATAAAAATAATGAATTAGTAACCGATGACGTTTTGTTTTAAAAATTGATCTGACAAAAAAATAATGAACACATTCCATTTACGGAAGATTAACCCTAAAATTTATATAAAAATAGAAAATCATTAATGATTTTCAGAACTAATTTAAGACTGTTTTGTATTTTTAAAGTTATAATGTAACCAGTCGTCTGAAAATAAATCGTATTTGTATGTAAGAGTTAGAAGTAAATTAAGGTCCTTTTTAACAAGTTCTGACGTTCTTACTTTTTTATTATATTTTTTCTATATTTTAATATTCATTTACAGCCTTCATTTCATTCTTATTTCTGTAAAAACACAATTTGATTGACGCTTTAATTACAATTTAATTACAATGATTAGTATTTATACATATTTAACATTAAGATAATAATCTCGATTTACCTTTATTTATAGGATATTTATTATAAAATCAAATAAAATGGATCATATTAATATTAGAATATTTTCTTCTAATTTTTCTAGTTTAGATACTTAATAATCCCGAATAAATTTAGTTTTGTTTTAATTAATTTATTTATTTTTTATCAGGACTTCCTAAAAATCTAACGTAATTCCTTTTTTCCTTATAGCTAACTACACCAAATTCACAAAATTGAATCTGTTTTCCTAATATTTCTTATATGTACCATATTGTTAATGTAAATTTCATCCTCACCTCTTTAAACCTTGATATATTTACGTTTTACGCTAATTTTTAACCCATGTAGAAGTAGAGTTACTAAAGAAGACAAAATATTCCAGAAAATTCCTCAATCGAAGACGATTTATATGCTAAGGACTTGAATTCCATTTGAATTGGTTATAGTCCTAATGACCAATGTATCAGGTGTTTTCAAATAACTGAACTTCGCAATTCAATCGTACTACTGACGTCATCTTCACCGAGCCTACATCATTCATTATTGAACAGAGCTAGATGTGTGCGTGCATGAGATTTTTTTTTTCCATTTGTTTTCCAAGTACCAATAAAAAAACAAAGCAGAGTGATTGTCTTTGTGGCTGTTATTAAAAAATGAAAAATCGTTTGTACTTTTAAATTAAATTATTTATCTATGAACATTTTTTTTTAAATAGGTAACAGAAAACTAGAAAAAGGAATAATGCAATCTTTTTTCTGAAAAAATCAAGCCTAAAGCTGACGAACAAAATAACAAGAAGCCATTACTTTATGACGCGAGGGTAAGCCCGACCGCTGTTTGAACCAAAGGGTCTCGTTAAATCTCCCCCCCCCCCTCCTCGTTTTTGCTGATCAAAGTGTATTTTGTTCAATCATTTTTAATATATTTTATATTAAAAAAATGTAGTAAGTGGGTTATCAATTACAACTTTATCCTTTAATAGGATATTATTTTAATATATAATATAATATCCAATTATTATTATATTATAACATAATAATTCCGACAGCTCGGAGAAGTTCCTCTAGAATCATGATATATTTCTGAAATGTTAACAATGAGTGATACCAACAATATATGGAAATCTGTACGACTACAACTGTAACATACAATGATTGGGTCAGAGATTTAGTACATTCGAAGGAAGTAATGGCTCCTGAACAACTGTGTGCAATGAGGTGATTTGTTCACGACCACGCTTGACCGCCATATTATTACTTTTTAATCGGGCTTTATTAGGTAAAAATAGAATAATTAACAGAAACATTAGTTTTAGTTGTAATATTTGGCTGCCCTCCAGTTTTTGTCGCGTAACTGAATTTTTTTTTTTGATTTTTTTTTTAACTAAAATTTTGTTATACTCGTAATTCAGGCACTTTTAATATTTTTTCACCTATATTCCGACAACCTATATCTAGGTATTTCCTCTAGAAAATTTTTCTTTTCAAAATTTATGTTAAATAAAATTGCCTGTATTTTCTTTTTCTACAATCAACTGGACTATACTTAACACTTTAATTTTCGGTGAAACCAACTTGCTCTCATCTACGAACCAAACGTTAGTTGCCAGTAACAACACGTTGGTGGCATGCTCAAGACATACTCTTGCGGTGACGAATTGGTGTCATGCATTGCCACATATTAATGTCTAAGGTAAAGTCCGATTTTTGCATTTAAAATTCAGGTTCATTTGGGCCACGGACGTAACTTGAAAAAAATAAATAAATAATAATAAAATTATAATCTGTACCACTACGACCCATGAAGGGTTAAGGGTGCAGTACTTTGTAAGGAAGTACCAGACCAACGGTTGTGCTAGGAGGTTATTTGGTCAGCATCGGAGAGCGCGGTAGCACTGCGGTAAGGCATAATGCTACTAACTCCAAGGACCCGGGTTTGAATCCGGCTAGGCAGTAAGTTTTTTTCCGTTACACTATTGCAGTGAATCAATCCTGTGGGTTCTAGAGCCCTCCTGGGGTTCTATTGGTTCATCAGAGTAAATTATATAATAAATATTGCATATTCCTAAATAGTAACAAATAATATTGGAAAGATAAGAAGTATTTTCTTTTAGTCTTTATTTTTTACCTTCTCGCTCCTAGTATCTGAACTCAAATAGCTAACTGATTTTTCACGGCACATTTGTGTTTTGGTTTTTTTTTTTTACTCAACATTTTGGATTGTTTTTCTTCTAAGTGCGCTGTTGCAGCTTAGTAGTAGATCATAGAAAAAAATACAGACATAAAATTTTATTTATCTTAATTTTATAGAGAAATATTTTCTAGAAGAATTTAAAAAATATACTGAATATATTTTATTTATTTTAATTGTGTAGAGCAAAAAAATCTGGAACAAATAGAAATAGTTTTTAGGACATTAGTGATAACTAAAATTTTTTTTTTTAAATAAACCAAGATTCCCTGAATAATAGTTGCCACCAAACCTCTGGTTTTTGTTCAGCGAAATAAATACTGAGAGTGCCAAAAATACAACTTTCCCTTATGTTTTATATATTTCTTTGGCTACCATATCTTTCCTTTTACTATTTCGGAATATTCTATATATTAATGAATGGATGAACATTAATAAAATTTAAATTAATTTTTAGAAGTCTTTTCACGGAATCTTAATACAGAAAAATTTCTCTACAAGAAAACAAAATTTAACTAGCCCTTATTTCCTATTACCGTTTGCACTTACGACACCTCTAAACCCTTTCACAAGCTCTCGAGAGATAATATTAAATATTAAATCCTCTATAATGTAAGGTGATCATCAACAAGATTTGCCATTTTGCTATCGTTAATATCGTTAAAGTTCCTAATTGAGTCTGTGGTTATAGTCTAGCATATCGACGTTGGAGCTTAAGTGGCGAATCCATATTACATTGTATTCCGAATAAGTTGCTAAGTAGAACTTGATGGTCACACTTTGAATACATACATATGAGGAATTTGCGGACAAAAGTTAAAGGTTTTAAAAATTTCAATTTTTCTCAGACAAATAAGTCTTACAAATCAACATTTTCAATAAAAATAAAACTTAACTTCATTAGATGCTACCATTATAATTTTTAAATATTAATTTTCAAAGGTAAATATATTGATTTTTGATACAAATCTCCTTATATTTTATGGTTGTCTATAATTTTAAAAAACTGAAAATAATATTTTTAACCATTATAATGATTTTAGATTTCTCTTTATTTTTTATATATAAAATTTGATTTATTAATATATTTTTTTAAAAAACTGACAGAAATATGATTATTGTGACTATTAAGGAACAGTTTATTTATGAAATGTAAGGATTTAATTAAATTATGATTACTTGATCATGGGACGATGGCCCCGAAATTTTTTGATACATTAAAATAAAGGATTTAATAAGGAACAGTTTTTTTTTTTTTTTTTACTAAAACTCATTAAATTGAATGAAAACTCATCCAGTATAGAACGTGTGATATCGAGGAGATAAAATGTTATTGTTATATGTCATAAGAATTTCTAGACCTTTCGTGCAGGAGTTTAATTTCGTAACAGTTACTTTTTAACGTATCATGGTTCGTGTGAGGTCTGAGATAATATGTGTTATTGTTGTTTGTTCTTTGTTAATCGATAGTATTTGTTAGTTACATTCATATTGTTTATCATAGGACAATTATCAGGACTGTTCTGTATGACTCACTATCAGTATTCTTAAAATAGTTCTTATTATTCAAGGCGAAATTTGTATTGCTGTTTAACACATTTCATATTAATACATTCAGACCAACTTATTATATTAAAATACCTAAATGCATTACCAATATAAAATAAAATTTTTTAGTTGTCTCAATGGTTTTTAACGAAAATTTCGTCCAATTTTATTTGATTTTAATACATAAGGGATACAGAGCAACTTAAATTATTTATACTCATTAATATTTGTTCATAAAATTTAGTGTTCGCATATTGTCTTTTTTCACGATTGCGGTTGACTACATATTTCTTCCCTAAAAATCAGAAAGAGAAAAAAAAAACTTTAATAAAAAACTAAATATACAGTATACTTATACCTAATGAGACAATTTTTTTATTTTAATTTTTATAATACATAGGCATTGTTCTAATATATAATAGTAATACATAATTTTTGTTTTGTTTTACCATTTTTGTTCTGTTTTTTTTTTTTATCATCTTTTCTTTTCATTCTACATTTTTCCCCATTATTTACCTATATATCTAACTCTATTTTCTCCCTTTACCTACTACATCTTTTCTCTTTTTTCATCTTATACATAAAATGAAATTAAAATATTGAATATAAATAACATAAAAATATATACACATACAAATCTATTGTATTTTCGCACATAAGTACTTTAATTTAAAATCTAAAAAAAAAAGAATAATTATCTAGAAGGATATAACTGTATGCATACATTCAAAGATAGATAGTAGATATAAAATTTAAAAAAGTAACATTTATAAAATCTTATAGATAAAAATACTGAGAAATAGGTTCAAAAAATAATAAATATTAAAATTTTTAGACACGAAACGGCCTTATAGACCACGGGAATATCATTTATGCCCAACTTTCCTCAAATATTCCCCTCCTTTCCTTTCTTCCCACCTCTTCTTCATTCTTTCTGACTGGACTCTTCTTTCTTCCTCGCTCCATGCTCTCCCCTTGTCACCTCTTTGGGACCTACATATTTAATAATAATAAAATAAATATTTACATAAATTGAATATGCCATATATGCCTGTAATCCCTACCTTCATCTACTACTATGCATGTGATGATGGATGATTTCCAGGGAGTCAGGAATTATTTTCCGTAATTTTTCCTACGCCCTGGATTTATCTACCCCAAGTTCTTCCAATTATTCAATTATTCGAAATTGCTAAATTATTTTTAAGTGACATACCTACTTTTTTCATGGGACAGCAGTTATTTACTTTCTTATATTTAAATGAATTGAAGAAAATTACTATTCGTCCTTCCACTCGATCAAACCTTTCGAAAGGTTGGCACATGAAGCAAGAGTATTTCTGTCCCGATAAGTACTGGTAGTTTCTAAAACAGTTAAAGAGAAAATCTCCTTAACTGACTTAAATGATTCTGAAATTACTTAACCTTGAACTTTACAACTGTATTTAAACTAACAATACAATAAGTAAAAGTGATTATTATGTAATTAAAGATTTGTAAACAAACTGGTAGTAGTCCAATAACATTTATTCATTAGAAGGCCTCGAGTCCATATTTTTTTCTGGGTCCTCGGAAGATTATCAGGGATAGAAGAGGCAAGGCTAGAAACTAGTGGATTTAGGTGATTAGGAATTTTATTATGAAAAGATTATTTTCCGGTTCAGGCTAGGTCGGCTACATGCAAAACAAAAAGGAATTAATACATAATTTTATGACAATGTAAGGAATACTAAGGATTTTTGATGTGAGGACTGGATACGAGGGAAATTTGGTTTTACTAATGTTGTTGCCTCCGTGTGAAAAGAAAAAAGATTAATGTATATATATATATATATATATGTGCTTGTATACGTGTACGTATGTATGTATGTATACATATATTGTTTATTTGTTGCATTGACAACATTATTAGAATCAAGCCCGTAATAATACATGTATTACGGCTTAAAGACTAGGAATTTGGGCTGTTCCCAGTCAATTGGGGGTCACTTGCAGCAATGTACAAATAGTGGACGTGGGCTCGATCGTCTTCTTCCTTTTTACGTCTCAGCCCACATCGGAACATAGCAGTCTACATACCATCTCACTGCTCATTGAAGATGGATTCGATGAACCTCATTCGAAGACCTGCCCCCTGCGACAGTCAGAGATCTCATTGTATATACTTATTTATTTAATACTAGATGTGCTAGTGGGCCTTACCTGGTTAATATAACAGCTACATTTCTTATTTTTTTAACAGTTGATTATGGGGGGAATATAGTCTCGTACAAAAGACACCCCTAACTATTTGCAATGCTATAATAAAAAAAATTAAAATAGAATAAATAGATAAAAATAATTATTCTTTAGAAGAGAGAAAAAAGAAAAGTTAATCACAAAAACAATGTCATTATGGATTTAATAAAATAAATAATTGACATATAATTAGATAACAAATTTAATTTAAGAAAAAGACGTTTCTCAAAGTAGTATCCTTGGTCCCATCCTCTACACCGTTTATACAGCTGACATTCCAACCAATCCTAACACTATCCTCACCACGTATGGCGATGACACATGTGTGCTCGCTGTTAATAATAACTCATTAATTGCATCCCAAACTCTTCAATCCTATATCACAGCCCTCGAAGAATGGTGTCGTAATTGGAGGATTACGATAAATTCCAACAAATCCCATCAAATCACCTTTACTCTTCGTCGTAAACCTACTGACTGCCCTACAGTCTCATTTAATGATGTTACTCTTACCCCTGTCGAACAGATCCACTACCTTGGACTACATTTGGACAAGCGATTAACCTGGAATCCTCACACAAGACTGAAAAGACTGGAAACTGCACGTCGATTTCGACTATTACAGCACGTACTAGACAAACGGTCTAAACTTCCAACACATTACAAAAGACTGATCTACATGACTGTAATAAGGCCAATCTGGATATGTGGAGTTGAGCTTTGTGGCTGCACTAAACCTTCGAATTCCTCTCGTATCCAATCCTTACAATTCAAAATCCTTCGTAAAATCCTCAATGCTCCTCATTTTGTCACAAATAAAATCATACATAAAGACCTTAATGTTCCCTATGTAACCGATCTAACCCAAACCAGATATCACTCCTTCCATTATAAACTCCCTAACCACTCAAACCTCCTAGTTTCTAACCTTGCATCCTCTTCCATTCCTGACAATCCTCCGAGGAGCCTGAAAAGAAGATAGCCACGAGCTTTACTAATGTAAAATGTCATTAGAGTGCTACCAATGGGTATTTTTTCTACACGCCTGTAACACACCAATTTAACTTGGTTTAATTTTATGAACCGTTTTTTGATATTGTCAGAGATCCAGAGTTAACTCCTTAGAATTTCCAATATTGATTCTATAACAATTAAGCATTTAATAAGTGGTTAAAATACATTGTAAATTTTTGTAAAATGCTATACTTTTGTTTTTCTGATATAGTTTCTAATCTTAAAGTAGCCTGGATTACTTTCAAATCAAAGTAGGCTAGTAATTGAAAAATATGTGATACACGCACCGCACCAGACCTCTCCCGATATGTATATATTCTCTAATCTGTTTTACTAAAACAATAAGTATAATAAACACAGGCCAACTTTCAACAATGCATTTGTACTTAAGTTTCCCTTGCCGCAGAACAATAGATCTCTTTTTCATCTGCCCCTTTGTTTGCCTTTTGATATCTTAATGTCATATTTCCAGCTAATTTCATATCTTCCTCCTTTTGTGTCTATAACAAAGCTTCCATTTTTTTTGTACTTAAAACGGCCACGATTTCTTCCATTTCTTTAAGTAAAAAATGTTCTCTATTTCTCCGATAATATTTCTCCCTAAAATCATGAGGGGGTAAAAATATTTTGAGTGTTAAAAAAAATAAATAAAAACTTCTCTGACTCATTAGAAGAATTTTCACCAATTGACGATACAGGTGAAACATTATATATCATTAAAATATTTCTGATTCTCGTATCCTCTATAATTTATTTTAACGCTCCAACGCTTTGACTCTTCCACCTCGACAGTCGACGACTGCCCCCTGTCCAATTATTCAATATATTCCCTGGCATAAAGAACTACTTTTTCTACTTATCAAAGGTATGGTCTATGACATCATTCCACACCAGTTACACTCCAGATGTCACCTTTTTTTAATATTTAAAAAAAAAATAAAATATTTAATGAGGTGTAGATAGTTAACCGTAGATTAATGATTGGAGAAGTTTGTCGGGGGGTGCGGTCAGCAAAGAACAACATAAATAAACAAAACCATATTTATTTATTTTATGTCGACGTTTCGACCT
>NW_027116287.1:2856531-2857712 GCF_000696795.3 Halyomorpha halys
ATAAATAAACAAAACCATATTTATTTATTTTATGTCGACGTTTCGACCTGAGTTTCAGGTCTTCATCAGGGCTATAGAACAAAAGAGATAACAACCATCATTTAGAGAGAGAAAATAAAATTAATTAAATTTATAAAAAAAATTAAAATTAATTAAATTTAAAATTAATTTGAATTTTTTTCCGATACATCTTATTCCTTATAGTCCTTTATATTTTTCATCTAATATTTACTAAATTAATATAATAGAGTAAATAACTACTCATTTTTAAGCAGATTTGAATTTTTAGTGGGAATATTATTAACTCATCATTGATTATTAATTTATATTTAATTTTTATTTTACAAGTAAAAACTTAATTTGAAGATTTCGGCTGAACTTTGTAACCTTGTGAGGGGCATTAAGGATTTTGGATTGCAATGATTGGATACGAGAGGAATTCGAAGATTTAGTGGAGCCCCAAAGCTCAACTCCGTATGTCTAGTTTGTTGGTTTAGTATGTCTAGTTAATTGGCCTTATTACAGTTATGTAGATCAGTCTTCTGTAATGAGTTGGAAGTAATACATTAAAAGTTTGAAAGTTACATTGACATTGACATGAAAGTTACATTGAAAGCTTAAAACATACATTTGATCTTGAAATCAATTCAGCTTAGTGAGTCTATATTATAAACAAATAATATCAGGTTAGTCTAATAAAAAAATATTTAGTCAATAGCATGTGTCACGAAGTAATTATAACTATATCAGCTTTTCATATTAAATGTTCCTTGAAATTTTATATAATCACATGAACATGGAACAATAATTAATAAGCTAAATATAAAATTAACTCAAGCAATTAAGTTGCAAGTCCTCTGGGCTTAGCGGGTGATCATATAGGGGAAGTGGATTATGCCTGGTAAGTGGAATGCTATTAACTTGGATTATGAGGCTAATTTTCTCAACCGCGGGTGGAACTGTCTCCTAAGTCATCTCAGCAATATATGTATATATTGATAACTTTCTTCTTGACTGTTGTTGATATATATATTTTGGTGGGTCTTGAGGATAAGTCATTAATACAACTTTATTGTTTGCATAGTCATGCCCTACAATAAAAAAAAAAGTTTTTTAGAACAAATACTTTCTTCAACAAATTAATATAAAAGTACAAGTGTATAATATAATTTATTATAATT
>NW_027116287.1:2858448-2858787 GCF_000696795.3 Halyomorpha halys
ATAATTACTATTATAATTAAATTTAATATGTAAATAGATATTATCGTAAAAAAAATTGCCAAGTCCAGAGCTTGCTAATTTTAGTATTTTTAACTGTTACGCCAATATTTTAGTCTTTTCTTTCTTCTAGAGGCCGTGACTAAAATCGATAAGGCAGATATTCCTTTAAAATTATCTTCGTGCGTGTTGCAAGAGCCAGTAAAGAGCATTATGTTTTATGTTATGGTAGAGATTTTCGCCTCCGTTATGTGCGTAGCGGATAAGGGGATATAAGTGTCGTTTTAGCGTTCTAACTTTATATGCTGCTCTCCACTTTTCAGGAACATAACATATATCTAT
>NW_027116287.1:2859497-2884407 GCF_000696795.3 Halyomorpha halys
AAAAATTAAAATTAATTTGAATTTTTTTCCGATACATCTTATTCCTTATAGTCCTTCATTTTTTTCATCTAATATTTATTAAATGAATATAATAGAGTAAATAACTACTCATTTTTATGCAGATTTGAATTTTTAATTGGAATATTATTAACTCATCATTATCATTAATTTATATTTAATTTTTATTTTACAAGTAAAAACTTAATTTGAAGATTTAGGCTGAACTTTGAAATGTTTCTTGGTTTACCGTTTTCTTTCATACCGTCATATTAAATCCTGCATCAGATATGTTGCCTCCCCTTTGATTCATGAGGGGAGGTTTCTCATATTATCGAGAAAGTTTACTAGAAAATATAAATGGTAAAACTATATTTACTTCATAATGAATATTTTAAAGTAATATTTTATTTAATAATAAATTATGTCGCCCCTCTTGAAAATATCACTTCAGTTTTACAGTTAAGATTCAGCTACTTTTAAACTTTATTTTGAACCTGAATATTACTCGACCTCATAGCTAGACCGTACATGAAAGTTTTAGGTGGGCGAGGAATTTTCGGTGAGAACGCGCTGAATAATTTGCGAAATTTGAAGTGAATCGTTTAAGTCTTTAGCTCAAAATATTATTATATATGCACGGACGGACAGATTAAACTCAATCATTTTCGCAATTTTAAGATCGACTCGTTTAAAAACATACACAATACCCAGTTGATTAATTTGAGCCAAAATAAAAATCGGCTGAGACATTCGCACAATCGTCTATTTCTCTACAATAAATATTTAAATACCATACTTTAGTCATTCTATTGATGCCTAGTCTGGTAAAATTATAAAAAAAAAAAAAAAAAAAATCGGTAAACAATAATTTTTGTTCTTAGCAATACTGTATAAGTTTTTTAATGAATATTTAATAAAAATTCATTCATTAAGTAATGGTCAACTAAAAAAGACCCATTGGTCTGGGAAGAACGAAACATAAGGTAAATATCGCATGGCAAACATGGCGCTGGAGAAGATAACCCAAGGTTTGAACCGTGCCTAATTCATGCACTTTAACATAACATATAACACTGGTCCATGTAAAAATATATACAACCCCAGTTGAAACGTTCCGATCCGCCCACTTACCTCTACTACAGTTCTAAACTAAAACTTCTAATTACTTTTAAGAAAAGTTCCTATAAGAATTTCAGAATCGTATTGAAATTCCTCATTTCTCTATAAAATTATCTTTCATTTGATACGTAATTCGTCAAACTCGCCTCTGAGAGCCGGAAAAGTGATTTATTGTACCGCAATATATATATTTATACCACACAATTACGACAATCTATTTTATTTATTCACCAGTTTAAAATTTCCTATTCTTTATTATCAATAAAGATTTTTTACATTTTTTAATTCAGCTAGAGAAATGTTTATTCAACAATAATTGAAACCAGATATTCTGTTGATTAAGGTTCCCTTTTTCCAGTTCTATTCCTGACCAAATATATTAACTAATTATTTCGCTCTATTCCCTGATTGGTTCTGTTAATTGTTTCCATTTCATAGCTCTATATTTTATTCATTACAATAATTAATTCCAATCAACCGACACCAACTAATTGCAATTTAAATTACACTTGATCGGGCAATTGTGGTTAATTTGATCTATCGTCACAGAATTAGTTGGGTCATGTTGATCGTTAAAGTGAAGAGGATCCTTTAATGAGATCGAAGTACTTGGGATAATTTGAAATAGTACAATTTCAGAGGAACATATTTAAAAATTAATAAATAAACTTTTAACTGCTGAGGTGAATTTCACAGGTGCAAGTACATTGTCAGAAGATTCAGATCTGCCATGAAAGAAAAATTCCAAAAGCAAATATTCCGAAGTTGATGTGTGCACAAACTATAAAGTATTTTTTACTACAATGGAATTCGATAGATGATTACATCAAAAGATGTTTTTCGAACAATCTATGATCTACTCTAATCTACCAACAATTAAAGGAGCAGTTGCATACAACTTAGGCAATCCAATCTCATCGTAAATACTGAAACCCATGCTGATCCAAGACATGTTATTAACAAACTCTTTATTTATTTTTGGTTTATTTGTTTAAAAGATTACATCCAATATGGACCGATCAGATAACAAAATATAAAGGTCGGTTCCAAAATAAAATAAAAAAATGATAAACATAAGTGAAATGTAAATATTACAGTTCAGACTATTGTGGCGTTGTGGAGGTTATATAATTTTTAATTATTATAATATTTATTGATTTATTTTTATCTTTATCATAAGTTTACTTGTTTTTTTTTCCTTTTCTTCTTCTCTAATTTTTTTTTAGCCCAAGGAAATTTTTTTATTTAATTTATTCTCTAAATATTTTTAGTTTATCATTTTTGTCTTTTATTCTTTTATTTTTTTAATCTTTGATCTTTATTATTTTTAATTATAATAGTTCATGGTTATAGCTTTGCAAAACTTACAAACTGTTAGAACAACCATGTAAGGCCAACCAGGAACGATCTGGTAATAAATAAATATAATAAAATAAATTTAAAATATTATTTTTAAATTTATTAACTTTATTTTCAATGTGTTACATAAAAAAAATTGTGTTCATATCTTCATCAAAATAATTTCAAAAAGAAAAAAAAAACTCACAAAAACTGAATAATTATAACTGTCGAAGTAAGAGCAAATCAGCAATAAAATATATATTTTTAAAACTAGGTCATATCTTATATACATTTCATCTTTCTCTTTGACCATCTATTTAAATAATTAACACGTCTAAATAATTTGAGACATGGAACTTTGAAATCTGTTAAGCTGTTGGCTAAAAAAAAACGTTAAATATTCCAGAACGGACTGACCAAACATATTCAGTTCAGTATATTTTTCAATATTTAAGCTCAAATTGTTCTAAACAATTTTAGAATTACCTATTATTTAAATAATTGACACGTATGAAGCTTACATTTTTTTTATTAATAACATTGCATAATTTAGAGTTCATAATTTAAATTTCTAAAGATACTCTTAATTTCTTCTGAGACGCCTTATTTAAGATGAAATAAAAATCATTTTAAGCAAGAAAAATTTCTTATAATATTATTCCAGTCCCGTAATTACAAGTTAATGATCCTTAACCGCCCTTGATATTTTTCAGCTGACCTACTTTCAAATGAATGTAATGAAGTATTTCTTTTTTCCTTTAAAAGTGTTAAAAATTGTTCTACCGGCTTTCCGCTTCTGTTAATTTCATTGATTTAAAAAAAAAAACTTTTATGGAAACAAAACTGCTACACACCGTTCCCAGTAGGAAAATGATGAAAATTAGAAACGAGGATTGGTTGTAGTCATCGCCATATTTATTTTAACATAAGAAAAAATGTATAAGAAATATGTGTACCAAGTTTGTTTTATTTTATTTATTCAAAATGTTGTAGATACCTGAAAACTATGATATGGATAAGTATAATAAACTGATTACAAGTTGTAAATATTTTTATTATAAAAACGGTTTAGGGATTTCGGAAATGGCATTCATTACAGGATTTCTCTGCAATTTTGATTTTATTTTCGTTGCATTATTACTTTTCTAAACTTTTCCGAAGCAACTAACTCTGAAATTTTCTATTGGTTAGAATATACATACTTTTTTATTTATTTTCTTCTTTATGGATTCAATAGTAAATTATATTTTAAGATGAATTCCTATCTATTCATACCCGTTGTTAAATCAGACGCGATCTGAAGGGTAAATCCCCAAATTTCTGTATTGTGGAATATACCAGTATTTCGAAATTTTTTCCACATATAAAAAAACATATTTTTCGTCAAAAATCATTTTAAAAACAGTTTGCAATCGTTTGGTATTTATGCTTTCCAAAGTCTTCGGATCAAAAAAATGGCAAATAGAAATTCGTCAAAAAATGTGATATAGTATCATACATTATACTGTTTAACATAATTTGTAAAAAAAAAAAAAAAACCTAATTATTTAGCATTCTAGAAGTGCAATGAAGAAGATTTGGATAAGGTTAGCAAAAATAAATTGTCAATTTGAAAAATTGAATTATTGATTTTGTAGAGGACATGTATACTGGGATATCCAGTGAGGTTATTCGAAATATTTAAAAAAGAGTTATATATAACTAAAATAATAATAAAAAAAACAATTTTTTCTCCCTTATTAGGAACATTAGCAGACAAACGTACATTATATAACAGTGTATAACACATATATTTTAATAATAATTTTCTTAAAGAAAAAATCCACTTAGAAATGTTACATGTGTTTAACAGTGTTCGAACAGCTTTGAAGATTTTGAACCCGCTGAATATCACCACTGGGGATGGGGGAGGCGGTATAATACACATATATTATACATAAACACATACACTATACATAACCCCACATACACTATACATAACACATACACTTGAGAAACTGTGGAAACTGAAACAAACAAAAGTCTAGCGCAATAGAACTCCACACTATCTGCATGAGATCTATTTTGGTAAAGTCAATAAGGTCAAACCTTTGCCTAATATTCGTACTAATAACGATTAATTGGATTTGAAAAGTAGATATAGCCAAAAAACTTTTATGATTCAATGAATAACATCTTTTAATTATTATGTAAGAAAAATAAAATTTTTATTAGTGCTAGATTATTTTAAATGCAGGTTTATTGCACATCTGTTACAGGATAGAAATCATTATTAATAATTTCACCTTCATAGAAACTATGATTTTTGAGATTCAGTGATCTGTAAGTCAGTGAGTGAGATGTTGCATCAGCAAAACTTTTATTGTGTAGATGATATGAGTACAATTTAATTATTTAATTCTTAATTTGTGAATGACAAACAATATATAGTATTTAGTGGGTACACTGATATGATATAAGGATTAATTTTTAATTTGTGGGTATCCCACAAAATGAAAACTCTGGATTAGGGAGATAAACTTAGGGATTAACCTCCCTTCCCTCCGCCCAGGGAAATGGTGTAAGCAAAACAAAGAAGTGTGTGGAAAACCTTATAAAAATGGCTGAGTTGAAAAGAAAAAAAATTACATTATCAAAAGGAGCTACTTCAGCACAAAATCGAATCACATAAAATGTTTTTACACCCTAAGTAATGCGAAGAGACTGTGGATTTATGAAAAATCATATATTTTTTTCCGGTTAGAATTCTCTACATCTGCCTGCTTTCCAGTTTTCTTGATGATATATGGATTATCATTTTTTAAATAAAATTATCATTCTATTATAAAATCAATATTGATCATTATATTATAAAATTATATAATATAAATTACGAAAAACAATTTTTATAGTGCGATATAAAAAACAAATGGAGGAATGAATTTCAATCTAAATATCATCCCCTAGAAATTTAAAGCTTTTTTTAACTGTTTATTAAGTTTTGGCCACTTCTGCATTCCCTTCAAATTGGTTTAGAGGTCTGAAAATTTATATTTCAATACAATTCGTGTTTTTTTTTGTTTTTAAAATGGTTACTAATGAATAACGTTTTTTGCTATTTTGTATTTTTTTACTGCCACTTGGATCATCCACTAATATTTAAATACACACGGTCAACTAATAATTTTCCTAAATTATAATTTTGACAAAATATATCAATATAATCTATATATATCATAAATATATCAAAAATTATATGCGTGTGCTGTATGGACATATATATGAATGCTTAAAAATTGTTTCATTTCAAACAAAAAACATCTTGGTAAAATTTTATTATAAAAATACAATTTATATTTTAATTATAGCAATCTTTAGCATTAGGCCTTATAAAATACAACTCCAAGTACATGGATTTACACTTTAATTTTTTAAATATATTTTCACGAATTTCATGTGCATATCCTTTTATTACTATTCACAATAGCAATTATAAAATATAAATACCAATGGGCCATCAAACTAATTGATAATTTTAAAAGGATACTTTTTTTTTATGAACAAGTAAATAATTAATAAAGACAATAATTAACAGCACAGTTATTCTGAGCCCACTAATGATGAACAAATCCTTTCGGTGGCTTTTGTTGACTTATCATTAGTCCTCATTTTAATTAATCCTCTACTTTTCATTGTGTCTTGAGACAGAGATACTAGTTTGAATTGTGACGAAGTTCAAATTTATTTAAACAATTTATTGACCAGGGTTGTAAAAATAATATTTTGTAAAAAATAAAAAAAAAAACTATAATTAATCAAATTTTTCTAGGGGCATTAAATTTAAGTATAACAATATTTTGATATATTAATTATATTTTAAATATTGTATGTATGTACGAATGTTGAAATTAAGCCTCTTAAATTCAGTTCGACTACTACATACTATGTGCAACCTGAGTAAGTTATTTTTAACTCTCCTTATTAATTACAATAATAATAAATAAATATTTTTTCTGTTAATTATCATTAAGGATTGCTAATTAACAGAAAAATTATTTTTACCTTCTCGCAACTTGTATAAGTAGAAAAGGAAATGAAGGAAAAATTATACTCATAGTATAAATTTTAAGATTGATGTCCTGATTTTAATATTATCAATTTTATTTAAGTTTCTCGTGATAATTTTATCAATCTTAGTTTCCTTCATGTGGACATGATATAGTAATCAAACTTCATAAATTAGTTTCTTTTGCCTATCTGAAAAATTAATTCCCTAAATAAAGATACGTTTCGTTCTGTAAAACTTTAATTCTTAAACAACAGATCACCTATATGCATAATAAGGATGTTTTTGAGAAAAAGACGTTTTCAGAAAAGTAAATAAGAAGATTAAAAAAGAAATGGAAATAGTAATATAACAGTGCAAATCCATGTACTTGGTGGATTTTTATTTGATAAGGCCTAATGATAACGATTGCTATAATTAAAATAAAAATTGTATTTTTATAATAACATTTTTACCAAGATGTTTTTGTTTGAAATGAAACAATTTTTAAGCATTCGTATATTTGTCCAAACAGCACATGCATATAATTTTTGAAATATTAGTTGACCTTGTGTATTTAAATGTTAGTATGTGGTCCGAGTGACAGTAAAAAAAAAATAAAATAGCAAAAAACTTTATTTATTAGTAACCAATGTTTAAAAACTAATAAATAAGTTTAAAATAAATAAATAAGTGAGAAACAGTTCAATAAGTTGAAATAAATGAATAAATAATTAAGAAGCAGCTAAATAAGATAAAAACAAATAAATAAGTTAAAAATAAATAAATAGGTTAAAAACAAACAAATAATTAAAAAATAAATAAATAAGTTTAAAAAAAAACTTATGAATAACTTAAAACATTTTTTTTTATATATAAAAGCTATTATTTTTCAGTAATGCGGTCAGAACACAAAGAAATTCAGAGTCAGAAAAGTGAGTAGGTAAATATTTAGGAGTTATCTTTAGGCTGCGGTATACAGTTTGACAGTTCTAATGTTTATAGGTCGGAATAGGTTAATCTAAAAATAAAGCCTCCTAAGGTCATCATGATTGTACATTTATGATCTGGGTTCGATTCCCACTATTTTTTGGTAAGTATTATTCTCGTCAATTTTTTTATGTGTATGTTTCTATTTACAAATAAAATAATAAAAACCTCTTTTTTCTTTCTGTTTTTGGGGTGGCTCTAAAGAGTTTGTAGATCTTTGGCCGCCTCAACCAGCTTTATCCCCGTTTTTTTTTCTGTTTTAATGACCGCCTTACTGGTCATTTCCGACACACGCCGGGGTTATCTAGAGGTAACCAACCTACTCTAACCATGGTGGAGGTTTAAGTTTTCATGTCGTAGGACCACCGCAGAATTCAGTCCGAATTCGAACCGGAGCCACCCTCAGATCTCTATTGTAAAGACCTGCGCCATAACCACCTGATCTACAATCGCCCTTCTTCACGCTTGCCTGTCTTGGGCTATTGGTTTCCAGATTGCTTCATGATGCTCTTTCACATCTTTGTTGATTCAGTATATCCATCTGGCCTCCTACAATTGGCAACAGAAGTGGCATTCATTGTTGTGTAGAAGCGTTCTGATAGATTGCTTCGAGCCATATATGCCGCCCATTTTAACCTCCTTACCTTCATATCCTGAGATATTGATTGAACAGTCTCTGCAAGCAGTTCACTGTTAGTTGTTCTCCTCCAAGTGCTAAGGTTCCAATCTCAGATCTCCTGTAATCCCTGTAAAAGATATTTTGATTATAAAAAATACCAATCTTTACAATACAAAATCCTTCGTAAAATCCTCAATGCTCCTTATTTTGTTACAAATAAAACCATACATAAAGACCTAAATGTTCCTTATGTAACCGATCTAGCCCGAACCTGATATTATTCCTTCCATAATAAACTCCCTAACCACCTAAACCCACTAGTTTCTAACCTTGCTTCCTCTTCCATTCCTGGCAATCCTCCGCGGGGCCTGAAAAGAAGATGGCCTCGTGACCTTATATTGTAAACTGTTTTTAGAGTTGTACTACTGGGTAGTTTCTCTACATGCTGTATCATATCATTATGTCATTATGATCAAATTTACTTGTATTTTTATAGCGTTGTAAATATCAATAAATAAATAAAAAAAAAGATTATGAAAATCATTTTAAGCTTTTGTTAACATCCCATTATCTAATTTAAGGTTAAAAAAGTAATTAGTTATTACTAGGCCTATTCTCAAATATTTAAATTTTTTAATCAATATATATAATTATAAAATTATCTGTTTAAATAGTAAATCATATATAGATTTACCCAACTTTATTTTCGAACGTTCACTACGTAATTTTTGGAAACTGTCGAAACTAATTTTTATCTTAGGACAAAAAATGAACTAGGTGGTGGGAAATGTCTTGAAACGTTCGGATGTTGAAATAAAGTAAAAAAGTGAAGTTGAAAAAAAGCAAAAAAAAGAAGAAATAATAAAAATAAATTCTAACATACCTTTTTTTAACTATTATGTGGCGAATTGGAATTTGTTATTGGATTATCTCTGGAATCGGTGGTTCAATTTTGATTTTTTTTTGTTTTTCTAGATCTGCGGCCTCCAATGCATATCTACAAATTCATATATTGCAATAACTTATTGTCTTTTATGTGACAGATATTAGTATTTGATGATAAAACTAGTTGATAAATTATATTTCATTCGATTATAATTATATACTCATATATTTATATTATTATTACTAAATAATAATATAATATAGAGTATCTATTTTTCTATGTTTCTCAATGAGCAATTACCGTTTTCCAAGTTGGCCTAGGGAGTGATGATTAGTTTCCCCTTGATAGGTAAGTTGGACTCCCCGAGAGCGCTATCTTCAGGAAATGTCACTTAACTGTCGAAGTGCTATTTGATCGGCATCTCCACGTTAACTGCCCGCAAACCAATAGCTAACTCAATCAAAACGATTAATGTATAATTTCAGTAATTAGTTGATGATCAATAATTATTAATTATTATTATTTATTATATATATTTAAATATTTTGAAAAACGCCTAGAAATGTTAAACCGCTAGTGATCATATTGTATAATTATACTCAAGACCTTAATCCAATCCTCAATTATTTATTTATTCAGTATTTGCTTTTAGGGAATAATCCTTTACAAATAGAGCCTCTATCTCCAAATAAATAATGAAAAAATATTTATTTTTTTATCATCATTAACCATAATATTTTTAAAAAATGATGTGGAATATAAATTATTGAAAATAAGCGACTAATAATAATAATATGAATTGACTAGCATCTGGAAAAAAAATATAAAATGCTAAAAATTAATAACAAAAAGAAATTACTAAAATTATCACTAACAATAAATAGCTATTAACAATATTACATATCCTGAATTATTACAACATTTAATTTAATAGTTGTTAATTATTTTTTTTAACTTTTTTGACTGAACCTCCCTACCATTTCCTTCATAAACAATTAAATGATTGTATTACGCTATAATAGGAATGTTTTTTTCCCCCAAATTACACAAAGAA
Organism: Halyomorpha halys; assembly: GCF_000696795.3. Classification (NCBI taxonomy): domain Eukaryota; kingdom Metazoa; phylum Arthropoda; class Insecta; order Hemiptera; family Pentatomidae; genus Halyomorpha; species Halyomorpha halys. The sequence continues at coordinate 2,869,531 of NW_027116287.1, forward strand.
ATATTCATCATTCGAAATAGCAGAGATTAAAATTATACAACCCACTCATACCATCTTTCGTTTATGGTTTGAATGTATCAACCCAATTAGGATTTTTTAATCCTTAGAAAATTGTTATTCTTAAATTATATAGGATATTTAAACAATATATAATCTAATGAGGATTATAATTGTTTATATTAAATATATCTATCATTTATTTAATATATAAAAATCATTATATATCTCTTTATCCGACTGTGATGGGAATTTTTCCCGGGAAAGATATAGGATATTCTCCAGTAAAAAAAAAAATGTTATTAACAAAATTAATCATTTTTGCCACGTTGCTCAGATAGTTTTATTCATAGTTATTATATTGCAAATCGATTTGTCTCTTTCTATAGAATAAGAATAAAATATTACTGATCCTATTAAATGATTTTTTTTCACTAATATATATAAAAAAAAAATGAGGATCTCATTAAAATAGGTCAAAATAATTGATTTATTAAAAAGCAATAATAATAAATATTAATAATATTTATAATTATTGAATAAATATTCTACTATAATTATAAACAACTACGCTCATAAAACTTTTGGAAAGGAAAATGTCTGCTCATTTAACATACAATAATATAATTTAATAAGGGTAAAATATTGGTTTAAAATTAAGAAAAATATTTCGAACGCTTTATTTTTTATCTCCGATTTTAATTTGTTTAATTAGATCCGGTTTATGCCCTTTGGTGAAGTTTATAAAGCCCTAAACCAGTTCCAAGTTTTGTGTTGATTGGTTTTGAGTAAAGTCGTGTTGAAGTTATTTTTATATTTTCCATATATTTTTATTATGTTATTTATTACTGTATACTAAATTAATATAATAAGCAATGAATTAAACCATTAATCAATTGTATAAATAACTAAATATATTTAATTTATATCAAACTTTCAAGTATGTTTCATTTTTATTTCTATTGTACATTTTACACTTCTGTTGATGATTAATGTTGAAAATAATATTGTCTGTTATCTTTATATTTTATTTGCAAGAGAGCGACATTTACATCAACAATTTGGTGTGTATAAAATTCGCTGGAACAAAAAATACTGAGGGTTTTAGTCGTGGACACGATAAAGATTTAATGTATGAAAACTTAAGAAGTAACTTATTGTTTTCCTCTAGGTAACATTTGTATGTGTTTAAAATTAAAATTCTTAACCTAGCTGAATCGTTTTCGAAGCTCCTTAATCGTATTAATAAATATTTTTAATTGGTCAAACCAAATTTATTTCTATACTAAAGGTTTTTTTTTTTAATTTCTAAAAAATCTTCAAAAATCTTTTATATGTCGTTAGTAAAAATTTTTTTTTTTGGCATCTATAATCTTTTATATATCTGACAATCTAAAAACTATTTTTTTTTATTTGAATATAAAAATCCTGTTTTATTTCCTGCATTATCTTTACAAATCAAACTTATCTAAAAATCTGAATCTTATTTTCATTTCAAATGTCAATAAAACTTTCCAAAGTTATAGCCCATAACGTTTTAGTGAGTAGGATGAATGGTTAGGAAAAGGATTGGACATTAAATCCCACACAGGGTTCCAGTTTCATTATTTCTTCTATATTCGAAATATAATTCTAGTGTCTACAAAAGCAAATTTTTGCCATTAAACTACCTTTTTTTCCCTTTATGAGTTACTTGGATAGTATTAAAATTTGACATTTAGAACCTAGAAACAAGATTCGATTTTAATTTTAATTATTATGATTTAAATAATTCTGTCTGATAACTCTAGAACCTGTTTTTTTTTTCTTCTTCTTCACCATTAATAGAAACTGTTACATCAAAATTGGTAAAGACTCTGAAGGCCCCCTGACCAGAACATCTGCTCAAGGATTCAAATGCCTGTCAGCTCTGGAAGGAGGTGATGGATGCTCTTGGAGAACACCTCCAGGAGAAAAGGATCAGCTTTGAAAAATGGATGTACACCATTAATCTGTGGGCACTCCACTGATGACAATCTCCTTTCTTTTTCTTTCAACACCAACTCCTTTTTTTAAAAAATAAATCACCAGTTAGAGAGGTGGAAAGGTAGGCTAAGGGTCTTGATAAAGTTGATGAATCATCCAGAAGCTTTCAAAAAAGCTTCTGAAAATCGCTGCAAATATTTACACAGTGGTTTATTATTGTAGTTATTTATTTTATTATATTAGTAAATAGCAGACAATAAAATATCTGGTTTGCCAACTCACTCAGAAATTTTAATCTTGATTTCGATCCTTTTTGTATGCATACAAATTTACAAACAAGGCTAATTTACGGAAATTTATTTAACGAATTTATTAAAATTCCAGTCTGTAAAAATTTATCAATGTATCGAATACATATTTTAGTCTTCAATATGTGTATACTGCTGTAAATGAGATTTATGATGGTCCAAAAGTAGGCATTTTCTTTATGTTCAAATTTTAACATTTCTTCACCTACGAAATGTGGGATCGGTTGGCTCAGAGGTAATGCACTGTGATTCTAACTCCAAGAACTTGGGTTCTAATCCGGCTGTGGTAGACAATTATTTTCTGTTTCACTGTAGATTTGAGTCCATCCTGAGGGTTCGTTTATGCTCCAGGGTCTACCCATTCTCATGAAGTAAGTACCCATAATTGGGTAAAAGTCTGGTGGTCAAACGTGTTTCTGACCAAATGACGTCCTTGCCCAACTGTTGGTCTCGTAACAGTACTTCCTTACAAGCTGCTACACCTTCATGTGATTTATTTTACATAAAAAGTCGAACTTTATTATTTATAATTGGCATAGTTATACCAATGTAAATAATTAGGAGTGCCTTTTGCATAAGACTGTATCCTCACCCCAGTATCAACTGTAAAAAATAACTAGCAAAGTGTTACAATAACCATGTAAGGCCAACCAGGCCTATCTGATGCTAACGAAATATGTAATATAAGATATATTAGAACAATTATCGTTTGACGAATATGCCGGTTCATAAATCAATGATCAGTTAATTTAAAAGCCAATATTGTTCAGTTAAAAGTTTAGTCGGGTTTTAATCCGGCTATAGCTTATGATTATTTTCTCTTTCACTGTAGACGTGAGTCAACCCTGTTGGTTCGGGAGCCCTCCGAGGTCCACCCAAGTAAAAAATCTGATGGTCGAGCGTTTTTATTAATAAAAAGTTTATTTTTGTAATTTGTAATTATATTGAGTGAAAATATTGATACATTGGAAAAATTATTGAATTTTTTCTAGAAAACAGAACAGGATCTCTGCTTATTTTGTAACAGAGCTCTCAACTTAATTAATATGGACTTAAGATTCGTCAAAGAATAAAGTTTTATTTAAAATACGAAAATCTGGACTACAGTTAGAGGCTGATTGAAAAAACAAGATTCTTATTTTTATAAAGTAAAAAAAAAATAGTAAGAAACAAAAACCTTTCCGTTATTTAGATCCTTAAATAATATTAACATTGGAAAATCTACTTGCCATTAAAGAAAAGTTTATCTAGTTTGCTATGGCTACAACGTAAACAAGTTTTTAGTAATTTCTTTCTATTTAACGAAAACACGAATTGATTAAAAAATCACTAGATATAAATTTTATTCCTTTTTTTAAAGATAATCGAACCATTGTCTACTTGTACTGTTATGTTGCATTTGAGATCTTTTATATACCTGTCCGGTAATTCAATGCCTTAACAAAACACTAGAATTATTTAGATTCTAATTTAAGGTCACTTATCCATCGTCAGTCGTTAATCGCCGGGCATTTTGTTGAAACTCGAGTCACGGTGTAGTGTTCTTCACTATTCATTAAACAGGAGAGAGATTCTGCTAGCAGCCTGTTCGGACGTGAACTCCATCTCATTTCATTAATTACCATATGAATTGAGTCACTTAATACTTATAAAAATTAAGCTTAACGTTTTTGGAGAGCTGTAGAATATCACGCTCTGATAAGATAATGTAGTAGTAACACATATTATTCAATGGGGTACCATAATCCTACTCTCCTTCTAATCAAAAATGATGCCAAGGGGTGGGGTATTAGGTCACGCCCCTTGAAGGCAGCTTTACCTTGCAATTAATAGGGATTACATTAATGTAAATTCTTTAAAACCGTTTCATCGAAAATATGAAGAGCAGCTGTAGTACATGTTATTTCCAATAATTTAATACATCGATAATGTAAATCCATTAAACATGATTTAAAGAAGGATTTAACTAACTTGGTCAATTTTTCAATTAAGGTTTAGTGGGAACAGTAAAAATGAAGTTAATTTTATTTACGGAAAAAATAAAGTTGTTTATTTAAAAAAAAAGGAAAACTTATTTTTTAGAATATTTAATGTAAAGTAAGTTCGAATTAATAGTAATTTAAAACCAATATAAACAAAGGCTGATCACGCTATGTGTAACTCTCAACTTTTTTTTAATCCCCCTGCCTAACCATTTCTGACACACCGGTGGGGCAGCAACTCTCAACTGTTAACTATAAAATATGGCGAATCGGATGTCGTGCCTAAGATAGAAGACTCCGCCTTCTGGCGTCACTCGGCCTGGACGCGTACCTTATTTCGATCCTTGACAATAGAATTTTATGATCTACTAAAAGCTAATGTCTTCTGCATATCATCTCACGATGGCGTTGATTGATTACGGCCCCAGAGAGGTAAATTAGCGCAATTTGATAAACCAAAGGTAATTTTCCTCTTTTGGGAATTCTCCTCCTTAGGAGACAGCGAGTAACAGTATACGCATTCGATCAATACGTTCTAGTGCTATTTTTAGAAATTTATATTGGATTTATATTTAACTCTGCCTTCTTTGAATCTCTCCTTCTTCTTATATCTTTTATTCCTTTCGCAAGGACCTACAGCTAGTTCTTGTAGGACTTACTACTATCCCCTTCACAACCAAAAGGTTAGTTCTCTGCGGAATGAAGTTTCCTTGCAAGGGATTTATGGCTAGTTCCCATAAAACTAAAACTCATATTGTCAATTCATCTCCTGATCAGTTACTTAACCTATATAAACACGCATTAATTAAAACTGATTAATTATACCTAGCCACGCACCTCGAGAGGATTGAGACAGCTAATTGTAACAGCTATGTAACTGTGAGACAGCTAATTGTAATAGCTATGTAACTGTGAGACAGCTAATTGTAACAGCTATGTAACTGTGAGACAGCTAATTGTAACAGCTATGTAACTGTGAGACAGCTAATTGTAAGCTATGTAACTGTGAGACAGCTAATTGTAACAGCTATGTAACTGTGAGACAGCTAATTGTAATAGCTATGTAATCTGTAAAAACAGTTAGGCTAGCTTTTTGGTTTATTGCAACAACATATATATATATATATATATATAGTTGTACGTGTAAATTCTAATAGAGACTAACATTAAATTACGAAAAAAACAAACAATATTTAACTAACCTTGTTGATTACTGCTTGTGATACTTAATGCTAACTTTGCATACTTCATAGAAGTATCCATCACTTTTGTTCCATATTCTACTCCTAAGTTACTTTTTTCATGGGTGGGAGGGGTAAGAGAGGAGGAGAGAGATGGGGCGTTCATGACGTAAATGCCCTGGGCGCCAAATGTCTAAGGTCGGAACCTCTTAATAGTAATTATCGATTTCTGCTATTTTAGTTACCGTGATTGCCGTCCAAAAATAACCTCCCATCTCCTTCCTATGACGGTTTTTTTTTTTATATTCATTGATTATATTGTGATTTACTCTATTGGTATTCAAATTTTATCTATGTTTCTAACAATAAATAAATGACATGGAAAATCTATTATCTATCTTTATTAATATTTGCAACTGTGTGAAAAATATATATAACAAGTAAATTTGATGTTAAGTGGAGAAGATGGTCGGGGGGGGTGGGGGGGTCGGTCAGCAAAAAAACCCAAATAAACAAAAAAAAGTATTTATTCGTGCCGACGTTTCAACCTAAGTTTCAGTTCTTCATCAGGGATCTTCTGGGAAAGATTCTTGCTGAACTGAGTTCAGCCAGAATCTCTCCCGCAAAATATCTAAAAATTCTATAAGAGAAGATTTCGAGGCCGTCTATTTTTCGCCAAGAAGGATTACCAGGTAATTTGAGTGGTTAGGAAGTTGATCATGGAAGAATTGGTATCTGGTTCTAGCCAAATTGGCAAGATATCGAACGCTGAGAGGTCATGGATGACTTGATTTGTGACAAATTTTGGCGCATTAAGGATTTTACGAAGGACTAGATACAAGAGGAATTCGATGGGATAGTAGATCCCTAAAGCTCAACTCCGTAACTCTGGATAGGCCTTATTATAGTCTTATAAATGAGCCTTTTGTAATTAGTTAAGACATCTTTCCTAAAATCTATAATTTTTTTTTTAATTTTTGGAAAAACAATCAACTCAGTAAAACCAATTAACATAGTAAAAAAAAAATTCAAGATGGCTATTAGAACCAGCTGCCTAAATTTATGTACACGGAAAAGGTTTTTCCTCAAGCATAACCTCCGCCTATGAGGTTCTTATAGACGTTTTTGTCTATACGAATCAAATGGACAGTTTTGAGTGCCATCTAGCCTCTATTGTAATTACGTTACTTGAGTCTGGTAATTGCATCATAGTGAATAAAATAGATTTTCAAAGTAGTTGGAGTGTAAAACGAAAAAAGTACTAAATGTAAATAACAGAATGCTACTGCAGATCTGTGTAAGATACTTTACGTTTGGTATAAAGGGCTATTATATACAACTTGTCTCCTAGAGTGTCCTTCGGCTATTCTCTAGAATAATTGATTTTTATCTCTAACGTGAGGACATATTTATGTGTCAAAAGATGGTGGGAATTCTATTAGTTTATACTTATATAAATTACAATTTTTATTTTACAATTTATTCGAAGAAATAATTTATGACATGTATAGAATAGTGGTATTATGCGGTCGCTAAGTCGTAAGGGAGGTAGTTGATATCAAACAAAAGTAATACTGAATTATTTAATATAATCTGATATTCCTACTCAGCTTGGTGGCTTTCATTTTGGCCGCAACGAGAAAATGCGATCAGGTCATAAGGAGACAAGATATAGGGTAAAAAAAGCTAGCTTCACAGCAGAAACTATTGTAGAATGAGTTTTTGTAGTTATCTTTTCAACAGAAATGCTCATTTATAAGTAAAGTGAAATTAAAAGTTATACATTTAATTCCTATGGTGACGAGAAAACGATTTCAGGCTGCTGAAACGACCTGTTATTTTTGCGTTTTTTGTCATTACATTCTATGACTTTCATTGAATTTCCTACTATTGTTACTAATAGTAAGAAAGAACTAGAGGAGGGGAAGCCATTAGATAGAATTATCTATTTAGGGAGATTTACAAGAATTCGGAATAGATAGAGGCAAGACTATGCTATGTTTCTACGTTCTATATTATAAGGCGCTTGAGACAAACAATGCCTAACTTTATTGAGGAACAATTCACACCTTCGACATGTGGAGACATAAAAGTGTGAAAATTCGCTGGTTCTGGTGCTCATAGGAAGTTGTTCTTCATTTGGGAGGTTTATTTATAGAATTAATTTTGATAGATTTATTTATTGATAGATATTACAATCTGCCATACTGTTGTGGGCAATAGGTAATAGTGATGAATGATCTCAGACATATTAAAATAAAAAAAAAAAAAATAAAAATAAAAAAATAAAATAATATAATAATAATAATAATAATAAAAAAAAATAAAAAACTCTCTTAAAATATATACAAACAAAAGAATAGACAAGATGAACATAATCAGACTATCTGTATGAAAAATAAATAAGTAAAATAACATAATGATAAAATAATATATACAATATTTACACAATCGACCTGAGGATCCCTGAGCCCACTCTATCCCCCACGTGTGAGGGGTAGAGTAGAGCTCAAGAGATCCCAGCGCATCCCTCTCGCCGCATCACTGGTATGGGAGGTTAACATTAAAATTATTTATCTAAACATTAATCATTATATCTTCTATTCAACCATCATAGTCTAGTATTTTCAATATTTTCGGAATTTATTTTAAAATTTAAAACCTGCAATAGGTATTCTATTCTATGTTAATCCAGCTCAACTACATTCATTAATTTGTATTATTTAGTACTGTTGTTTTCTCCCTCTTACAAGGATAATCGTAAAACTTGTATATTTTCAAAAGATTATATTTCAAAAAAATCTTTCCAAGTGGTAAGGAATAGAAAGAGAAAACCCTAAGAAATTTATTTTATCTCATTTTGAGTAGGACATGACCTGAATCTAATATTCTTAATATAAAGTTCTCCGTTTGTCTCGGACATTTTGAGCCTCGATGCCTCCACTTCTTTATTACATCTTCTTCTTTCCATCTTATTTCTTAGAACTTGATTCTTCAAGTCCCTTTTGTGTTTTTATTAATAACTGTAAAGGATAAACATTCTTTGACCGATGAATCTTACAGAGCTTCCTCGAAATTGCAGTAAAATGATTACAAGATAAAAGGTAGTCAGATATAGGATGAATATAAAGTATAATTTAATTCCTGGAAGATGACTTGAATAAACGAAAGTTATCTCTTGTGTTGATTCAAAATTAATATGCAAGTTAGTTGTGGCGGAGAAACGACTTTAAGACCTGCATATCTGTGCAGAATAAATAAAATTCTTATAGAATACATGGCATATGAAAAGATAGAAATCAGGGAGCGAATTATTGTTTTTTTTTTAGTGTTTTTTATGTTTAATTATATTACGGTAGTAAAAATTCAATAATTATTATATTAAAAAAATGAATTTTAAAATAACAGGATCATTTTATAAAATGTTAGTCTTATAAGGATTGCTTTGGTCATGGCATTTGTAAGAGTATTAGGATGTCCACTTAATTTCCATGGAATCATCTATAGATATATGGATATATAGGTCCATATGTGTTCGTGAACAATTGGCTTGAAAAAGTCAGTATGAAAAGTTTTATTGTTGATGTATTATGGTGCTTCTATAATTGTCCTAAATTGTTTTGCCTACAAAATACGAATTTTTTTTTACTGTCAAATGTTTATAATGCGTAAGTCCTAATTAGTTTAAGTAAGTCAGTGTAAGTATCCATCTTTCATTATGATGGTCACATATTACAAGCATAATATTGACAAAAACATAACCTCATATTGATCTTCAGCTTACATTTCTGTCATTGAACACTTATTATATAAAAGATATACTAATAAACACCCAAATAATATACCAGACTATCAATTTGGAGTAAAGACACATCATTCTATATCAATAACACTATATATCAACTATACCTAAAGTAAGGGACTTCATATCCATATCACTCCGTGCGTGACATTTTGGCTTAAATTTTGCTTTGAAGTAGAGTAGGTTTATGCCACCTCCATAGGGAATTTTGTATTAGACTAAATCGTTATTCTGAAGAGTGCATGTATGATATTTATATGAAACGAGCATTTAAAGTTTGTAATTTTGAGAAAATTATATATGTTAATTCTCAGTCCAATCGCGTACTACCAGATCCTGTTTATCTGACATCTACCCTCCACCTCACAGAACTGCTGCGTTTGATAAATCATTTTTTACCCGAGCTGCCTTTCACTGGAACTCCATTCCCTCTAACATTCGTCATGTACCAACCCTTCCCTCGTTTAAAACCCTATTATTTAACTACCTTTTACTTCACCAATCTAATCCAATATTATAATAGTACAGATAATTTGTAACTACCTTATTATTTTGTTTTTGAGTATTTAGTCACATAGTTTTTTTAATTTTTGTTCTTTGTATCTAAAATTATTTATAGATACATTAAAATTATCTTAAAATTGTTTTAAAAGGACCTCGTCCCAAAATAATAAACTATTTTTCATTTTATTTTTATCTTTCATTATTTTTTTATTTGCACCTGTAAATGTACTTTACAACCAGAAAATGAAATGTTCTATCCAGGCATGGCATGAGGGAGATAGCACCCAGTGGTGCATCATCCTGCGTTAAGTAAATTATTTTATTATACTAAGAAGCCCCGCATCCAACTCCTCTTCAGCCTACGCCGAGTTACGTCAGGAATGTCATGTGTTACCATCTGTCGTATAAATTTATTGAAATGTCCATGTAGCGTGTTGTGAAACTGTTTGTAAGTCATATGAATGTGGTTCGTTACAGTCGGAATGCGTAGATCGGTGTGGATGGTCTCGTTTGAAACGTATAGTGGTGAGTTCGCTGCCAGTCTTAAAATTGTGATCGAAAAGTTTGTATTTTCTAAATCTGTGTCTTTTTAGCAGGTCTATAAATTTGCCAGGCGTAAGTCCATATGGGTTTTAGTAAGTAATTGTATACGTCCAGTTTCTGTTTGAGCGATAATTTAAAACGTTTGTGTATTATTGAATATAATTGTCTCAGTCGGAAATTTAGCGCTTTACGTTTTGTCTTGACGTTTGGGCCCCATGTCAACCTTCTGTCATAGGTAAGTCCTAAATAAGTTACAGTGTTTGTTTGTGGTATAGGGTGATTGTCAATGTAAACTGAAGGATATATTTTATGTCGTAGAGTAAATGTGACATTTTGTGACTTGTCGTGATTAATCCTAATTTACCATCGTGTGCACCATGTCTGTATAATGTTTAGATTATGTTGTAGTGTTGGTGTGTTCTGTAAAGGGTCCGTGTTTCTACATACGTTACAGTTAGTATGTTATCGTTTGTGAATCATTTTATTTTTATTCATGTCTCTTTTGAAATTTACTTAATTTTGTAAATTGTATGAAAGGTTAAAAATTCTGGGTGGATTTTATTGAAACTTTTCTCTTTTTTATTTTATATACATATTAAATTCCAAATATATGTCAATCAGGATACCAACGATAGAGGCTTGTTTTTCTATAAACAACAGATGAAAAAGGCTATGAGGTCTCAGAAATTAAAAAAAGATACTTCATCAAAACATCCAAAATACCGTCCAGATTTTATTTATTAGGAACATTCAAGATTAAATTATTAATAATTCATATTTAATTCGTTCAAAAAATATTTTGTAAGATAAATTTGCCAGTCATCATTTGTGTCAAAGGAACACAATTAAGTCAGTTAACATCCTAACGATAATAAACTACCCTGAAATATTAAATATCATTTGTTTTCTAAGTAATGGGTGTCCAGTGCTAAATACTTCTTCACGAAAAAAAATGTTATGTATAAAGTATTAAAAAATCCTGGACTTAACAACCTCATTCAATCTTAATGTCGCACATTAAAACCATTAAATTTCACTTGATTGATTGATTCAATTTATAAAAAAGGCAAGTATAAAGCTCGTGTTCTGGAGGGAGCTTAAATAACTTCAAATTAAAAAATAAATAGATACAATAAAACGTAAAAATAATTTTAAATTAAAGAGTAACGCCTTTTAGATAATCATATTCCCTTTAGTATTTCAAATAGATGCAGTTTCAAAAAAAATTTAATTTAAAATTTAACAAAAAACATTCATTTAAAATTACAAAAAAAAAACTTTATTATTAAAATAGAAAAAAAATATTCTTTGGTCTGAAGCCTTTTTAGACGAGATAAAGCATCTGCTAGCCACCCTTAATCTCTTTTTAATATTGCCACCCACCTGGTCATTCTTCAATTTGGAGTCTAGATATACACTAATCTATAAATAATAAATAAATAGGTTTGTGTATGCGTGAGGTAGAAAAATAAATTTTAAATGTTATTTGTAATTTTAGTTTCAATTAATTGTACCGTATACACACGACCTATGGTCGGTCACAAACACCATATATAAATTTTTAATTGAATGTTCCAAATGATAAGAGCAATTTTAATTATTAAAATATATAATTAATTATAAGTTCTAATTAATGTTGAAGTAATTATAACCAGAAGGCGATAGGATATAAATCTTACAGTGCTTCCATTCTTCCTTAAGCGAGAGGACTCGAGTGTCCGGTAATTACAAAAACCTAGGACCATCTGACCTACTTCAGGGGAGGCCAATTATTCTTTGTTTGTTTCACAAATTAAATTTCGTTTTGCTAAGAACATTTTCTTTGAAAAAGGAAGAAAAAAATAAGAGAAAAGTCAAAATAAGTTGAAAAGTATTCCAAGAAAGAATTGCCGAGTCATCAAGCCAATGAGTTGAAATGATGGTCCAAAAAAAATTGTTCTTGAAAAACATTTGAATAGAGAAAATTGTTACAAGTATTTAAATTATTTATAATTAAAATTTTTATTTTTATCTATTTACAGTTACTACTGTATTTACATAAAGGTACATTTAGTAAATTGGATGTAAGATCATAATGGTATGATACAGACATGTAGAAAAACTATCTATTGGTAGCACTCTAATAATATTTTTACATTAGGTCTCGAGGCTATCTTCTTTTTAGGCGCCTCCAAGGATTTTTAGGAATGGAAAAGGAAGTAAGATTAGAAACTAGTAGGTTTAGGGAGCTAGCTTATAACGGTAAGATTGATATCTGATTCGGGCTAGATCGGTTACACATGTTACATCGGTTACGATCTGTATAGATGATTTTGTTTGTGACAAAGGAGCGTTGAGGATTTTAAGGAAGACTTTTGATTGTTAGGATTGAAGACATCAGTCTCCACTGGCTCATTACAAGTGATGTGGCGAGAGGGATGCGCTGGGATCTCTTGAGCTCTGTTCTCCCCTCACACGTGGGGGATAGAGTGGGCTCAGGGATCCTCAGGTCGATTGTGTAAATATTGTATATATTATTTTATCATTATGTTATTTTATTTATTTATTTTTCATACAGATAGTCTGATTATGTTCATCTTGTCTATTCTTTTGTTTGTATATGTTTTAAGAGTTTTTTTTTTTTATTTTATTTTATTTTTTTTATTTATTTATTTTTTTAATTTTTTTTTATTTTAGTATGTATGAGATCATTCATCAATATTACCTATTGCCCACAACTGTGTGGTAGATTGTAATATCTATCAATAAATTAATCTATCTATCAAAAAAAAAAAAGGATTGGAGACGAGAGGAATTCGAAGGTTTAGTGGAGCTACAAATCTCAACTCCGTATGTCCAGATAGGCCTTATTATAGCCATGTTGATTAGTCTTTTGTAATGGATTGGAAGTTTATACTGTTTGTCTAGTAAGTGCTATTTTCTATTTAAATTTTTCTAATTCTAGTGACTGTGAAAAAAATTACAAATATTAACAAAATATTTTTTAAAAATGAATAAATTAAAATAAAAAATAAAACAATAATAATAAATAGCAATTCCAGCATCTAATTTTCACGGTTTTCTTCTCTTCCTTCAACCATCCTAAGGATAATTGTGCCGGCATTTTCATTTTATTTAGCTCCACAAGGGTGCGACGAAATATATTAAACCAAAGAAGAGTAAAAAATTAAATACGAGAAAAAATTTCTTGACCTATGTCGTCACCAAACGGATTTCCTTATCACCTCAACTTCTTTAACAACGGAAGATATACACTATACTTAGGGATACAAAGTTTTGCATTGTTGTTACACTGTTCTCAGAATCATCTTCTTTTCTTGTGGCTAGGGTCAGCACCTTATCACCAACTACCGCTTAGATTGTGGCAGACGGTCAAAACTTTGGCTATAATTCTCCCTTCGCTATCTGCTCGCTATATCCTATGTTGAAAACTTTACAGAAATTTATTTACAAAACTTGTTCTCTGATAATTTTATTTTTACTGATATCTTTCACATATAAAGGATGTATTTGGTTGCATTTTAACTTTCTTGTTGAAAAAAATTGTAAGCATGACAATCGCAATACATTATTCCTTGTTCATGTAACATAGCCGATCATATCGTGAACTACGAGAGGAGTCGATACATAATTTCATCAAAAACGTAGGTAACTTATCCTCATCATGGGGACTGAAGCCCAGACTGATTCAAGACATCCTGTTCTAAACTCTTTATTTAATTATTTTTCTTCTCTTTTTTTTTTTCTAAAAATATTTTTTCAGTGTTAGTCAATCGTTTATTTTTTTAATTCTGTGATTATCATTTGTTTTTATTGGTTATTTTTCTTTTAGTAAAATATTAATATTTATAAGTCATTATTTTTTTAAAAATTATTTATATGTTCTGAGGGAAAGCGGAGTGGCTAAGTGGTAAGGCAATGTGCTACTAACTTATATTGCATTTGTACGTAAATTATCTAGAAATATCTAACATACAGAACTATCTAGAAATATCTATGGTGAAACTAACGAGGATTTATTTTAACTCGAAATCGAATAGTATGTAAACGTTGTGTGATGCATGCAACAGATTAAAAAAAAATATGGAAATTTAGAAACCAGTTTTATTTCGCCTTCCTGGAAGTAGTCACTCACTTAGAATACCCATTCAATTTTCGGCCTGTCTGATGAATGACCAATCGATGAAAGCTCCCTAAAAAGGGAAATGAAAAAAGAGGCGAGACAAAGAGTGAGAAATTGTAAAATATATCAGAGAGGAGAAAGCTAACGGTTTTAAAATTAGTCACTGCTTTAGGGAGAACGAAAACGAATGGGTCTTCGGAGGGAACTGCTTAGGCGAGCTCTTAAGCAAGAAATATTTCCCTTCTCTCAGCGTACTCTCATCCACTTCTTCCCTTTCTCTGCCTCTATGAGTAATTTGATAGTCCATCTATCCTTGGCCAGATGCTAAAATTTTGGAATATTGGAAAATAAATAAATATATATGTATGTATAATAATCAAAATGTAAATATTTTGGTAATTAGGCACTAAACAAATTTAATTACATATTTTATTTTGTATTTTTCGAGAGGTTTTTTTGTTTTAATCGAAGG
>NW_027116287.1:2884622-2885368 GCF_000696795.3 Halyomorpha halys
ATATGGTGAAATAACGGTCAGTAGGATTATTTCGCCACAACAATGCAGCAATCTACGGCCTAAGGTCAGTCACCTAGTCGCCTTTGTATAAATCCCCAAAATCGTCATGAGACCTTTATTATTATGAGTTATTAGAGTGCCAGTTAGACCTGAAGGCCCAACAACGTGAGAACAGCGAACTACGGAAAAAACATCATCTCTCTGACCTTGCAGAGCAGACCTTTCAGGACCAGGACCTATTGCCTCTGACCCATGGAGGTCAGGTCGTTCATCAGTAATTTATTTTATAATTTTTTTTTTGTAAATTTTATTTATTTTATTTTTCAATTTCATTTTGCTTTATATTGAACGACCGTTTTATTTTAAATTTTTTTCTATATTTTTTTTATTGAAGGTTTTGTTTTGATTTTAATTTATGTTTTCTAATGTTAAATTAGCAAAGAAGTGTTTATCATCCGAGCCAGCGTGTTTTGTTGTTTATGGCTTTAACATATTTATATATGTATATAATGTTGCTCTGCTAAAGTTGCTCTAACCCGCTTGAGAATAGGTCATTCTCTCCTCAAGCACTCTCACCTGATCAGAAAACTGCCACCTCCAAAGTGCAAATATTGTCAGTCCATTCTTACGATTAGGCATATTTTTGAAGAATGTACTCACTATTTGCCAATAATAAACAGGATAGGACTGACCCCAAATTTATAAGAAGCTCTCACAGATGAGGAAGCTAAAATTACATTAGTATT
>NW_027116287.1:2885418-2889170 GCF_000696795.3 Halyomorpha halys
CATATTTTTGAAGAATGTACTCACTATTTGCCAATAATAAACAGGATAGGACTGACCCCAAATTTATCAGAAGCTCTCACAGATGAGGAAGCTAAAATTACATTAGTATTTGAATTTTTTTGAAAAGCACATCTCCTTCTTTATAAATTATAATTCCTCTTTGATTTTGATTTTTTTTATTTATTTTTTTTACTTTTATCATGCCATAGGCGTTGATGACCAGAGGGTTTTACGCCTTTAAACTACAATCAACAACAAAAGTGACATTTATTTCACTATATTATATTCAACTGTTAATTATGAATGTTAGATAAAGGGATAACAAAAGTGAGAATCCGCATGCCTCAAGGAAGAATAAAAATAAAATAATTTTTTTAAAATTGTCCTCTTAATTATTAGTTTTAAAAATATAATATAAAAAATGTCTAAAACAGTAATAAAACAACATGTTATTTCCTTTAGTTTTAACATAAATGTATTTTAAAAAAAACATTTATGTGTAATGTTAATAAATATACTATAAATGAAAAGCCCAAAGAAAAATTACATGTAACTATAAACTAATACTTCCATGGGGTACTTTTTTGCTGTAGCTTGTAAAGAATACTATGAAAACCAATCTCTGGGTCGCCCGTAGCTCACTGCTTGGTCTCAGTCTTACTAATTTGAGGTCTATTGGCAGTGCCGGTTCGAATCCGGCCTGGGGTGTTGAGTTTTTTCATTGAGTAGTTGGTCCCACAAAATGAAAACCATTAGACCCCAAAGCGTGGTTTTATGCAGTATAGAACTCCAATTGGACTCTTCGCCGAAAAAAAAACAACAACAAAAATTTACAAAATCTGTTTATTTACTTTATATATTTGAGTACATGACTTTTTTCACCATCATTGGATGAAATTAATTTTATTTTATATATCAATAAATAAAATCAATATATATATATATAATTTATATCATGATTACATAAAAATACGTTAGAAATGTTTTAAGACATGTTGCGTGCATTACCTTAAGGCTCTTATAGGAGCTTTCTCGGAGATTGGGTTGTTCGGCAAACAACCTGATACATGATATGCCCATGATGGCATCAAGGAATATTTGCATTCAATTTTGTAGTAAACTTATTGCATACTATTCTCGTCTTAAATGTAAACGAACAGAAATATTTGATGTTTGCATTGTTGTGTAAAAGTTCTTATGTGTCTATGTACCGAATAAATGATAATAATTAACTAATGGATTGACTCCTTAAGTCACGGCCATTTTGAAAAGTAATTATTTTAACTTTTTGCTATAAAATGAAGGATAAATATATTAATACTTAAAAAAAGCCTAGAGCTTCAGTGAAAATAGGATTACTGAAATACAGAATCATTTTTTGTTATACCTAATATTTATAAGAATGCAGATAATTTACAATTAACTCAACCACTAAGATTAATTTACATTATAGTGAATTAAGACTAACTAATAATTTTATAATTCTCATTTTTAAATATTTTAATACTCTACAAGTACTAAAATATTGGGTATAAATATTTCCAAATTGGAAAAAATGACTCCCTCATTCGAATAAAATAAACAAAGACTAGGTTACAGAGTACTGGCAAAAACTTTAAAATTGTTTTTCAATTATTAAAAAATAATAATTTTCATAAGAAAGAAAAATATTGTTAAATATTCACATATTCTACGAGCCTATATTAAAGGTCTTCAAGTTATTTTTTGTAATTTATAAAATATTGACATATAAATTTATTTATTCTTTATTTAAAATTATTTATTTTTAATTAGCAGTTTTTAAAAATAATTTAAAATATTATGCATTCTGAAAAACACATTAAGTTTAAATTAAAAAAGATAAGAGTTAACAATAACAGGGGGAAAGGACTGGGAGAAAGAGAGAGAGATTGATTGCTTCTTTATTGTCTCTGGTCCTAAAGTCATTTCTCACAAAAAAATAAGAAAAAAAAAGAAGCGTCTTAAATATTATTAGAAGTTGATTTTATTCATTGTTATTCTGCAAATATATCACAATTTTTTTGTCCTAATGGAAGTGAGCAAAACGATTAAAAATACGAAGAAAACTTTATTGAAAAGTTAATTGACTAAAAATAAAATAGTGTGAAAAGTGCAAAACTAAAATTATCAGGATTTGTTGTAGAAGTAGTGATAGAAGATGGGAATCTATCACAAATTTGAAAGAGTGCATTTACTAATAACACTCATACACAACTAGAATAATAGACCAACAAAAACTATTACATATTTTATGGAAGGGAAATCTTCCTGCTGTGAGCTTTTAAATCATATAACTAATTCATAATGATAAAGGAGGAGGAAAAACTTTATTTTATATACAAAGTTGTCCTGTTCAACTTCATTGGGCTGCTAATTAGATATCATACTTATTTTAGTCTAATCATACAATAATTTTGATATTTGTATATCAATATATAAATATAATAATAATTATAAAGAGTTGTAATATATAACTATATAATATGACTTTTTTTCCTTTCTTTTTTTTTTTTGTTTCATCTCTTAGATTCTTTTTTTATATTTTTTTCCCTTTTCTTGTCTTCTCTCCCTCATCATTTTTCCTCCTTTTCTATCCTTTCTCATTTCTTTCTCTTTTTTTTTTTTTGTTGTTGATTGTTGCTTAAAGGCGTAAAACCCTCTGGTCATCAACGCCTATGGCATGATAAAAGTAAAAAATAAATAAATAAAATAAATAAATAAATAAAAAATAGAAAAATAATTTTTAAAAAAAATTGGGGAGGTACGTTGTATCCCTGTGTCAAGAATTCATCATTACTTTCAACAACAAAATACTTTCTTTTTTTTTTTTTGCCCTTTCATATTTTGCTTTCGAACCAATGTGGCTTTAAAAGAATAATGGATAGAGTAATGGTGAATGAAAATAGTGATTGAATCACAAATATATAAGAGAACTACTTAAGTAACATAAATATATATAATTATGTGAAATTATTATTAATTATGAAATCATTTTTTGGGTTCGACAATGACATTTAGGTCGTCATTTCAAATAGAATAAATATTTATCGGAGTAAATGATACAGAGAACACTTAGGTCGTGGTCGCGCTAAAAAAGAATCTAATCTTGTCATAAAGATCTGTTGAGTCGATATTGTTCCTGACAAAGGATCCATGGAAGGGGATGCTAGAGAAGCATGCCGGTTATAAAGATCGATATTCCTTCCCATGGAAAATTTTGTATCTTTTTAAAATTAACTAGTAAATGCATTTTTTGACCTGCAAAAATAATAAAGAATCAATTTCACAAAAAAATTGCTGTTTTTATGCGAAATTGTGATATGATAAATATTTTCGCAGAAGTCATAAATTCTGTGATGATTGCCACAATTAATTCTCAATCATTAATTTTTTATTATTTAAAAAAAAGGCTTTTTGGATTACCGTATCTTGGGAACTATTGAACATAAAGCTGTATTGATTGATTTTAGCAAATCTGGAATAAAATGAATCTTCTAGGGGCATGTTTCTTAAATAATTCAATGTCTACTTTTTAAATACATTTACTATATGTATTTTTTATAATAGTAAACAGTGTCCAGAAAATAAGAAATATTTTTACAAAATATAAGTAGTTGATATATTGTAATATAATGGCCTATGGCCTATGGCCTATGGTTGATATATTGTAATATAATCAGACCAAGGACCAATAGAATGGCGAGTGCAGCCACGGCTTACTCGTCATTTCT
>NW_027116287.1:2892125-2895162 GCF_000696795.3 Halyomorpha halys
ACAATTGTAAATAAATATGTTTATATAAAATTTTAACAATAATAACAGTTTTCTATAGGGGCTAAGAAAAAAAAAAAAAAAAAAAAAAAAAAAAAAAAAAAAAAAAAAAAAATATAATGGCCCTGGCTCTACCGCCCACCTATACAGACTTTCCTATCTTACCTTTAAAACATTTTCTTATAACGAGAATTTCTCATGGCCGATGTTCGTTGACGTTTAAAATTTGACTGATCTAAGGTTTCAAGTTTATGGTTCTATAGTTTGCTGAAAATTATTTCGGCCTGAACATTCAAAAATTTTCTTCAAATCAGATAATGTTTTTTTGTGAGCTGCCGGTCTAAACTAGTTCTACAATGATAGTTTTACTTTAAGAATTCGACGAAGAGCTTAGAAATTGCAAGACGAAGAATCTTACTAAATATAACCTTATTGAGCTGAATATAAAACAAACAATAAACATTTTTTTCGTCGCTAATTGAAAACCCACTTTTTATTCTTGCAGGGGGAATCTTTAATAAAATTTTCATGAAAATTGAAAGCCAACGAATTTCCATAGATTTATAGTATTCTACATAATTGGGGCCTGAAGAAAACCAACAAGAGCCTCTGATTGGAGACATTAAACCGTGAGTCCCCCTCTTAGTCCCCCAACTCCCTCCCTCCTAGAAGAGGAGACAAATCTCATTAACGGACGTCTTCTGACGCAAAATATGACTTGATTAGGTAGTCATCTCAGCCTTCTTGATAGCGCAAACTAATTATATCTATTGCGGTGAATATCTTATCCTGTAACGATCATCTTCAAGTACACTATGGATAATTGCAATTCAAAATATTCTTCAATATACAGTAGTCTATTCTTGTCCGAATTCACTTTTTCAGAAACTTATTTTTTTCCAGTTTCTTTTGGTACCTGTAGTTTCCGAGTTTTCCCGGAAAACGCACTGGTTGAAGAGCCTGGGAGGAAAAACACGAGGTTATTACATCCAAATTTTGGATTACATATATTAAAACTATATATATTTATATATACTGATAATGACCTTGATTCCTAACCACATAAGTAAACATGGCCTAAAACTATAAATGTAGGATTAATACTGGGAATAAAGCAGTATATACTGAGACTTTGAGTGTGTTATTTCTCTCCCAGTTTCCCTTTTTTTTTGCTATTTTTATTAGACCCATCGTAACTTAACGTAAGTGAACGATAATCATATTAGATTAAAAATATTTTCACATGCAAAGATTAAAAACATAATCTGACAAATTCAACATCCACATTTCGAATATTTTGTAATGAAACATGTTGTACTGAATGATAACCTCTTTTTACACTGCGAAAACCTTCGCTGTGTTACTGATTTTCAAAATAACATACCTTTCATGAGTTAATACTTAGCATTACATACTTTTTTCTACATGCTATTACTATACTTTGTGGTAATATAAGTATTTACTTTATTATGGTTCTTTCTGGTTTTAATAAAATAAACAAATATCATATTTTATATAACTTACACTAGAGTTGACACTAAGGTGTGGAGAACCGTAACTAATTTGTTTTATAACTCAGGAATTACATACATTTAACATCTAATAATTATTGACTTCGGCGAAAGCTTTAATCTTTTCATAGAATTGATCCCCGCTGTTTAATCCTTATCGTATTCCTCTCATCTATATAATACCCCTGACAGGATGAAAAGGAAATGGTTCAGAGACCTTTTGTAAAATAAGACAATAGGAATCCTGAGTGTGACCAATTTACTGAATTTATGTGAATGTGACTATTGCGTTGACTTCAATACCAGTTCTTCTTGTGTCTTCTGGCTTGTTCTTGAACATATGATACATACGAGGAATTAGGTTAGAGTATTAAATATATCATGAACTTTTTTTTCCTTGACCGGTAATGATATTATTAACAGGAAATAATACAGTATTTTGTGAATATGTCATTAATAAACAACTATAATCTAGCTACGTTCCGAGATTTTATTTTGTCATTTTCATACACTAGAAGTGTATGTGCAATATATGTAGAAGTGTAACACTCCACCGCCCATAATCCATTGCTAAAAAAAATGTAACGGTTATATCAACCATGTATGGTCCACTAGTCCGATCTGGTATTAAATAAAAAAATACACTAGAGCACAGAAACAGTTTTTTAAAAAAGAATTTTTAAAGTAATTATTAAACAATTAAAACTACAGAATACAAATTGAGATTAATAAATAGAAACATTATTTACAATTGTTTGATCGATGATAAATATATTTTACATAACTAATTAATTACTTTCCATAATAACTAACTCCACATGATTTTGTAATAATACTAAGTGTGAGAAGAGCCTTTTTTATTTTATTTTTTAAATAATTTTTAACTGTAGGCGATGAATAAGAGAAAAATAATATTTCGAAACGTCGCCAGAAAATAATATGTTATATATATACAGTAGACGATTGCTAAAACAATAGTTGATTATAAATCAAAGGTTACAGATCTATAACATGAGTACTAACTAAAATACATCAAAGTAGAAACACTATTCTACTTACCTAAAACAATAGAATAGCATAAATGTGTAGTTTTAATGAATCTAATAATGAACTATTACAAGTAATTGAAAGGGTTTTGACAAAGTTATTATTATAAATAAAAGCTAATCATTTGAAAACATTTCTTATAACCTTCCTTTGATAGTTCACCTCAGGACCGCTTGGGGTGCTGGTGGGGTGTTCGAATATAGTAGCAGTACAGTTATTTAAATTATGGATATAATTAGCGTAAATTTTTTATCTATTTCATGCATTAATTATTATTTCATAGAAATATTTTTATATTTTGGTAAGAAAAGTTTTAGCAAGTTTAAATAATTAATTTTTATTTGAATACATAAAAAATGGTCCGTTAAACTGCATTTCACCACTTAAAAATTAATTTAATTTGTTCAAACTATATTTCTCTCGTCTATATTTAACATTTTATTTTATTTTAATTTACTATTTAGTTGTTTTTTTTTTCATTA
>NW_027116287.1:2895320-2903706 GCF_000696795.3 Halyomorpha halys
ATTTATTTTATAAAATAATTATAACAAAAAAAATACAATCTTTCTAAAATATTTGTTATTCTACAAGTTGTACTGAATATATTCTTTTTATATCAGCTAATGTAAAAAGTAAAAAAAAAAAAAAACATGTTGTTGATTTCATGGCTTAGGCTAGTGTATTGTAGTAAAGATATATTTAAAAAATTGGTTTTTATCTTGATGTTTAAGATTTATAGATATTCGAAATAACAAATAAAGTTCGTATAAAACATTACATTTAGTAAGAGTTATAGAATAATTAAATAGGTTAATAAAAAAATTAACTCATATTTTGTATAGTTCAATTAAAAATAATAAAAATAAAGATAAAAAGGTATTATTAAATATCCTATTTACGATGATGAAAAAGTGTTTTATGTGCAATATATTTAACAAGTATTTTTGAAGAAGTAACCCTATAACGTCCAATCAGTTATTATTATATGAGAATATAAAGTTACGAAATAGGAAGATTTAATTATAAAAAATATCTTAATAAAAAAAGGAGTTAACATTTAATTGTTTTATTCAACAATTCTGTATTTGATTTCCCGTTTTCATTAAAGGTGATACCTGGAATTTTCATCAACTCCAGTTCATATGAGTTACCGTGCGATGTTCTTTTTCATACCTGTCATGTTATTTGTAACATGTTATAGACAGGCAATCCGCCGAGATCAATTTTGTATCTGACAGCTGCGGATGTAAAATATAACTGATATACGAGAGTGAAAATTTCCTGATTTTTTTTTTTTTTTTTATTATGCTATAAAATAAAAATATCCAATAATAAACTGAGAAGTATGGCAGTGTTTGAATCCTGGTTTCCAAATTTCCTTATTAGACACTAAAGCAATTAGTTGATGTCGCGATCACATGTCAAATTAGTGTCATGTATAAATTATTTTGAATTCCATATAGAAATCTCTGTATGGTGCATTAGTATAAGTGAATAACAGGTATAAATTAGAAGTGAAAAGGTCAGCATGATGCTATTTATATTTAATTGAATTTATAGTTTAGCAGTTTGTCTCTCTCGTTACTACTGATGGAAACAATATGATAGTAATGAAAATCTTAAAATTATTATGTAGACCATCCACCCATCCTAACAATTCACTTCGAAGGTTGAAACGGCAGTGGCCAAAAGACCTTTTGTAAAATAAAATTTGATAATTAGAGTTCTGGCAATCAATAGATGCTCCGCTCATGTAGAGAGATTGAGGCTTTAGCGCACTTACTCAGCCTCCACTGGCTCATAACCAGTGACGCGGGCTGCGCTGGGATCTCGATGGGACCTACTTTACCCTCATGTTTGGGGGATAGAGTGGGCTTGGGGATCCTTTGGACGAGATTGTAAACATTGTTTATAATTAATTTTACTTAGTTTGATTATTTTTATTTCATTTATTTATTTTTCTACTTATATAAATATAGATATTTTTTTTATATTTATATAGTTTTTTCTTTATTTTTTAAATATTTATTTACTTATTTTGTTTTAGTTACTATCATTATTTATTTATTTTTTGTATAAATGTGTACAATGATCACTATTACCCATTGCCCAAGTTTGTGGCAGATTGTAATATTCTCAATAAATAAAAGTTTGCAATATATAAAATGTAGACCTAATATTGCTCATCTTCACCCCTAACAGATCTATTTATTTGTAACCTGAAAAAGTCTATTTAAGTGTGGTTTTTTTATCTCATGTCTGCAGCGTAATATGCTGGTATTTAACTCTGGCGATGCCTGTACTGACGAAACGTTAATAAGAGACATTAAGTTCTTTTTACCTGCTATAGCGAAAAACAGGGAGTTTCAGCGAAAATATGTTTTAAGATAGCCGCATTATAAATAACTAGACCACCAAAAATGACCTGTGTGTATATAAACATACTACCTCGAAAATAAAACTTAAATTAAAAATTTGACATCATTGATTTTATACTTTTTTCGGCCATTTTATCGAAAATAGGTTTAATATTTTTTATTAAATTATTATAACAATATAAAATTAATCTTCTTTTATATCAGATTTTGAAAATGGCTTCGCTTAAAGAATCTTTATTTTTTTTATTTGAAATAATTAACCATCTCTGATCGTTAGTGGTTAAAAAAAATGGATAAATATAAGCTAAGAAAAAAATTGTAGATTAACTAAAGGATGATATATGAAAACATGTTTTTTTGAAGTCAGAAACAGAAGTGGTGATATAGATATATAACATACCGTTCAAAGCCAAAGCTTTTAGAAAATAAATCTTTATATTACGATACGAAATAGTAAAGAGTAATGTGAGAACAATGGAGCACTTAGTTAAACTTAATTTATTAAAAACAAAATATGGGAAAATATGGATTTGTTTTAAATTTAAATAAATTTATTACACCTTAAATTATTTAATAGTATAAATGCCAGAGGTAATTGATTTAATAGAACAGTCTGTGAATATGGAATTGTCTGAATTTCTACGAGGAGATCAAGGAGAAGAAGGGAGTGATTATTTTCAAGTTCTATAGTAAAGTAGAGTTAGAGCGAGGGTGATAAGATTTAAAGGTAATAAAATATCAGAGATTTTATTAGTCATTTACGTATTTTTAAAAAGGACAATGTCGACAGGAAAGAGTGGGATAATGGAATTATGTAAATCATTAGGGAAAATGTTAGAAAGATTGGGAGCTAAAGGATTTCCCATGGCCAGTCCTTAAATGTGAATAAAGAATTGATCATGGAAGGTAATTTAACTGGATTTACAACAGAGTTGAAGAAGTTCGTGTTAAAAGAAAAGGCGTAGAATGGATTAGATGACCAGTTGACTTCTACTATAAGGATGACTTTGTCTACGGTAACATTAGTGGATAAACTTTCTACGTCAAAAGAAACAAGCATGAAGTGGTACGAATAGTAAAAGATAATAAATAGCGGAGGTGAAAGAAATTGTATACATCAAATGGACTATTCTGACTGATGAATTGTAAGGTGAGAAGTTTTAGTATTGCCGTAAAATAAATATTAATTGCCCAAGGAGGGAATCGAACCCACAACGTTTCAAACTGAGCGCACCAGGACCTACGCCCTAACCCGCGCAGCTGTCAAGTCCCCAAGTAAGAATTTTCTTGGTTTAACTGAGGGAAAATTGATATTGGAAGTTATTGATGGGAGGTATTTGTTTTGTGTATTATAGGAAGTACACGAAAACTGGGAGCAATAAAATGATAGGGACTGAGAATTCTACAATGGTGATAATTGATTTGTTGATTGAGTTGTGAATGTAAGATGTCTACAAAAATATATTAAGTCCAATATATATTAATATAATATGGCATTATGTTAGTTACTACGCAGAGTTAGTAAGGAAACCTTACATCAGGTACAATATTACTTAGCTTTCTGTAGCCTAATTTGGGGAGAAATTTATTGTGATGCGCACACCGCACAGATACTTTATCATCCAGCTATGACTATTTTTTAAAACATATTTTAATGTTTGTCTACTTCCATGTATATTTAAATATTTCTTGATTATATTGTGTTTAACAACTCGTTTACCGCAATAAATGTTCGTATAGCATTAGTTGCTTGGAGGGACAGAAGCGAATTTGCTCCTCGGTTCCTAATGTATTATTTATTCAATCCGGTTCATGTAATTCTATCAGACCTTTTTGGCGATTGAATCTACAGACAAATTTGAAATTCTTATGTATTTATTTACACCTATATCTTGTAATAAGGATCGGAAAACCATCTAAAGTTTTCATGAGAGAAAAAAATATTTTTTATTCAAACAAGTTGATTATAAACGAATTATCAAATTATCAGGTGGAATTTAATTAATCTCATATATTTTTAGAAAATAAATATTATTACATGATTTCGATATTTTGATGCAAACATTGAAAATGATGTCTCAGGCATTATTTGACATAGAATTGTCAGCTGAACTCATAGGATTTATTCAGAATAATTAATTATCTGCCGTATTCTATCGTGTAGCTATGCATCGTCAATTATTAAGGTCAAATTAAAAAAAAAAAATAAAAATATATAAA
This sequence comes from Halyomorpha halys, assembly GCF_000696795.3. Lineage (NCBI taxonomy): Eukaryota > Metazoa > Arthropoda > Insecta > Hemiptera > Pentatomidae > Halyomorpha > Halyomorpha halys. The sequence continues at coordinate 2,899,395 of NW_027116287.1, forward strand.
CTTTATTTGCCTGTTTATTTATTGGCAAAAGTTCTTAATTATTATTTTATAAAAACCTTTTGAAATGGAAATTACTAAAAGTAAGTAAAAAGAAAACATATTACAAGGTTACGGAGCTGAGTAATTTTTAATTGAACTATGAAAATAAAGTTTTAGGTCTGTTAGGTTCTACCTCACGATGTCTGTAAAATCCACTTTACCTGTTAAAGGTTCTAAATTAAGATTTTATTAATTTCTTAAACCATATTCCTCTTAAAATATATAATTTTATTTTGTATACTTTTTTAATTTTATTCTTGGTCGAATGAGTATATCGTATATATATTATACGCCATTAACCCAGTAATTTACATATTAACAATTCAACTATGAACTATTTGTTTCTAAAATTCAAGAGTTACGTTTACACCATGACAGATTGTGACCACATAACATGAAAGCAATTAATAACGCCATGGTCCTCGACTATTGTTACAATGGACACATTCATTGGGACTTGTGTTACATAGTTAGAAGTTTAAACTGCCTGCGGACGTAGGATAACAGTGACGGAGTTCGGAACCGCAACACATTGCCCATAATTCCATATTCCACTGTTTTAGGAAGGAATGGAGTTTGGATAACTGCTTATATTGTAGAATGGTTCCAACTCTAAGGTGCAAGTGCCAGTAGTTGACATTGAAGTAAAAATAATATCTATTTTTAAAAAAAAATATTATAATTTTTTTAAAACTTTTTATCAATACTTCCTAGTAATCATCGTAATAAGTGCTATTTTAACATAATTTTAATAATTTACACTCCTAAACTTAAAAAAAAAATTAATGACTAGAATTAGCGGAAAATGTTTATTACTTTTTATTTATTTTTTTATAATATGGCCTAAATAATTAACATTTCTTACTAACAAAATAGAGAAAAATTTCGATATCTTGTTCCTTAATGAAAATCTGTAGTAATACAACCTATGAAGTGACAGGAGTTCAGTACTTTGTAAGGACTATTTCTTAAACAACGATTGTGCAAGAAGGTGATTTCTATTTTTATTATCTCTTTTCTATTAATTTCTAACATAGGAGGGGGAGGTGCTATTTAGAGGTAACCAACCTATTCTAGCCATTGTGAGAGGATTTTCTTTCTGTAAGGCCGCCGCGAAATAAATAGTCAAGCTCCCCTGCAGGCCGGATTCGAACCGGCTCCGTTCCGCTGCAGTTCCGAGAATTAAATAACATAAAAATCAGTGAAGGCTAAAATGACTTTATTCTAACATATTTACAAGAACTACATGTTACTCTTACTGTTACTCAGTCTCTATCTTCTAACTTAGCTATCTAGTCTAGGAAATATATATGAACACTTGAGAAGAGGGAGTGTGAAGAATAGTGAAATAGGAGAAGGGGTTTGGACCAATCAGATAATTTAGGAAATTAGGCGGAGCCTAGAGAGCCTATGAAATTAGAAGTAAATATCTGGGAGGGGGGGAAAGGCGTGAAAAGAAACAGAGTGGCCAGACTTCCAAGAAATTGAAAGAAAGCGACCATGACCTAAGGACTCGTGAGAACTGACTTACATGTGTTAAACATAAAATAGTTAGACTGATGCATGTCCATTGTGAGATGACAGCTTGTACCTGCCTAAGTGCCAAGCCCTTGCTTTCTACATTGATATAGAATACTAAGGAAAGGTCACTTCCTCTATGGTCAGTGTCTGTCGAAATGTGCCAGATGTCTATAGTTTATACTATATAGTTTATAATGATAGTCTGTTTATAATAATAGCTGTTAAATACTATAACGTTCGTTAACTCGAGGATGCTGACTCACGTTTAACTCTTTCGGCTATAAACGGCCCAAGGAGTTGATTCTACTAGATCATGCTCAACTGCCCTCAAGGATTTTCCCCTATTAAAGATATCCAGGTTGTGTGGACTCCCGAGGGTTGTCTCACGCTATAGCAACAGACTACATAATACTTACAGTATCATCTCAACGCAGTTTTTTAAACAACAAAACAACTATAGACTGAAAGTGTTTTACCATCAGTGCTTATAAATATATATTGTTAATGTTACAGTCAATTTTATCAATGAATTTATTTTATTTTTTTTATGATTTCAAAAGTTTTTTTATTTAAATCTTGCTTTTAGTAACCTTTTTATCAAGAGTTTCGAAGGATAAAAAAGTTCAAACCCAAGAAGAATTAAAATTAATATTTAAGGTTTTTAAAAATTATCAATTATTTTTTACTGTTTGATTAACATTTGTGCTATAATATTTAAAGTTTTTAATTTAATAATATATTAAACTTTATTTGACCCCGCAAAATATTTCTGGCATTAATTTTTTTCTATTTATATATATATATATTTTTTTTAATAATGAATTCAGACTTCACAATTTTTAAGAATAATCTCTCCATTTTATACATTTAAACACAAGAAGAAAAATGTATTGACCATTCTTTGTGTTCATTTGTACATAAAATTAATTTTAAAATAGTTTCATTAAAGAGGAGTGGATAGTGGATAGTGGGTAGACCGTTATTATTAAGTAGAGAAGATGATCGTGGAGGGGGAATTGCGGTCAGGAACAAAACAACCCAAATAAACAAAAACATATTTATTTATACCGACGTTTCGACCGGAGTTTCAGGTCTTCATCAGGGCTATGAAACAAAAAGAGATAACAACCATCATTCAAAAAAACATAAAATTGAAAATAAATATACATAATACGTCGTGATAAATAAATAATTTATTGTTTATTTCTTTTTTTTTTTTGCTGACCACACCCCGACCGATCTTCTCCACTTAGTTTTATTAAAGTTAATACGATAAATCACATTCTTATGGAGGTTATGGTTTTTAAAATAGATTTTTTTACAAAATACTTTTAGATATTAATATATTAATAATAATATTATTAATTCAAATATTGATAACCTCGTTGACACCTTTCCTATCCGACCCTCAGGACTCGGGGTATATCTAATATCTCTGCAGTACTAAGGCAAGCGTATTGCGGGTCCTTATTTTCACAACTGCAACATAAGTCACATTAAAGCCAAGAAAGGTAATATTTTCTATTGAATGACCCTTCCCTTTTAAAAAATTTAGAGGAGCGAATTTTTCTGCAGCAGTATTTTTTTTTTTTATTTTCCCGTTTATAAACATTTTTTTTTACTTCGTCTATTATCAAATATAAATGAAACAAGATATAGTATGCGCCTATTAATTGTTTATTTATGCAATATATATTTTATTTTATGTTTGATTTGATCGAAAAATGTGTTAAGAAAAATCTTTTTTCCGTTTCTTATTAATTACTATTTCATTCTTTTTTTTTGGAAGACTATTTACTTAATATATTAATACTCGTTAATTTATGCTTCCTTTTGTTATTTTTATTGTCTCGGGGTCCCTTACCCTTCTTCAAGCTTGCATTACCTGTTTCTGAGTTGTTACTTATTAATTAAATCTATGGATCTAATTATATGTAATTAAATGTTATCAAATTAATGGTTATTAATATCACTGAACTACTGTCCGTTTTGAGCCATTTTTGGGAAGTATTGCGTGTTAACTTGTTTTCCGAACCATTGTGAGAGTTTGGTGACTATGACTGCACCTTTTGGTCAGTTACCTCCGACTTCAGCGGCATTTTAAAGGGTTTTTGCCCTCACAGTTCTTCAGCTTAGCCTAATGATATCTGAACAGGGACTCGCCCAGCTAACACCGCTTTCGGCTCCAAGTCAGTATTAGTGGTTTCTGCTGCCCACCACCAGGAATTTTTAGCGACTTTCCAGTCTAGATCTATTCAGTCAAAAGCAGATTCACCTCGAGCAGGATGCGGTTTTTCATCGCGCACGGACGGTCTTGGGTTTATTGCGTCCTCAAAGACTCAGCCTAAGCTTCATAGGCTTCTCAGCTACTCCCCTGAGACTGGATAAGGACTAGTGTGCAGGTCAACCCTGATCAAAGGTAGTACCTCTCTCCAACCTCTACAAAAGGGTCGATTCTGCAGAGGTGGAATGATGAGCATCCGGACTTCAAACCCCAGAATCCATATTACTTCCCAGAAAAGAACAAGTTTTGATACTTTCCTTCAAAGCAAATGTTTCCAAATTATTTGAACAAACAAATCATCCAACTTACAAACACATTTTTCAATCTAAATTCTCCATAGCTTTTCGGCAGAAACGAAACCCAACACTCCCTCTGGCAGAAAGAATCACTTTGGCTATCTCTACACTTAAAACGATTCCGATAATGAAGCCTGAAATTCAGAACCCACCTTGGACTCTAAAACAACCA
>NW_027116287.1:2904731-2928876 GCF_000696795.3 Halyomorpha halys
TTTTTTTTTACTTTTATCATCCCATAGGCGTTGATGACCAGAGGGTTTTACGCCTTTAAGCAAAAATCAACAACAACAACAACAACAACAAGTTTTGATATTTCGCTTAAGAATTGGACATAACCGGCTCAACGCCATAAAAAAATCAAAATAGGTCCTAGCCCTCTGTGTGAATGTGGAAGGGGAGGACAGACAACCGAACACATTCTCCAAACATGTGTCCTAATGGAGGAAAAAAGGAACCAGATATGGCCTGAACCTTGCTGACCAAGTTGTACGGATACCCTGAGGATCTCAGAAGTACCGCTGAATTTATTTTGTCGTTTCCAGACTTGGCCATTTGAATAATAATAATAAGAAAACTGAACTACTTGCTGCATATAAGAGTACAGTCCATCGTTAAGTGATGTTGTAATCAGTTTAAACAGAGTAAATTTCATAGTAAAATTACGACTAACTATAAAAATCGCAACATGTAATAATATGGATTTTGTTCTACAAGAAAACTAGTGAAAAGGTATTGCAAACCTGAAGATCAGGAAAGAACCTTGAAATGTCGATTAAAAATTTAAAAAAAATAATAACAGTAAAAAGGAAGAGTACATTTTTTTACTTATTGTTCTTCAAAATTACCAAGAAGTTTTTAGTCAGTTGACCATGAAGAAAATACATGTTTTTCTGAAGAAAAATAGAAAACATATAATTGGTTTTGTACCGATATATATTATAAAAATATAAAACTAATGTAAACTTAAACGACGCAGTTACATTTGTTACAGCTTTGTTCTTGTTTTAAAAACATAATAATAAATAAGAAAAACATTTGTGGGATATTTTGCTAGAATAAGTTTGATATTAAGGGTAAGATTTTTACGGTCATTGTTACTACTATATGTAAAAAAAAAATGCAATTATCGCACCTTTAGACAACAGAAACTTTACCAACAAACTCTAACCCATTAAAATTCAAATCTACAATGCCATAATTAATACAACCCTTTTGTTAAGGTGTCGGTCTTCTCATCGGACTTGTACCCCGTATCAGTTTTTATTACACTTTTAATGATACCTGAGTTATCCAAATCAACAACTTCATACACCCATTTCGTTTGCCAAGATATCATTAATTCAATTATCTTCAAATGGGTTGAGGTCACGCGATTTCGGGTTTTGTATCCATGTACAAGATGTTGAGGACTCGATTAAAACCCGTAATTATTGAATTTTAGGGGGTGAAACTTGAGTGAGTCACCTGAAGTTTCTTTGGAGTACAAATTCGTCTCCTAACTTTCTCCAGCACTTCTCCAGGGTTTTTAACTTTAGAATTTTCTAAGTAATAAGGTATATTTGTCTCAAATTCTTATAGAAAATAAAATTCTGCCACGGTGTTATATGTGTAAAAGATTATGAAGGTTGTGCATTATTTATAATGCATAACCTTCATAATGCATTATTTATAAATAGATATTATGTTAGAATAATTAGTTGTATATTTGTGACCTCTTCTTCAGTTTTTTTTTTTAATTTGATAATGGTGGAGGTATAGCCTCGTGCAAAAGACTCCTCTAACTATTTGCAATGCTTTAAGCATGGACTATTATAAATAAAGATTATACATATCAGTAAATGATATTTATAGAAGTAATAAAAACAACGACTGAAAAAGATAGAGAGAAGAAAAAAAAAGTAAAATAATAATATTAATACAAATAAATAAAAAGTTTATAACAAGATATCGTAAATCATCCTGGGCTTCAGTTTTCGAGATAAGGTCGGATTGCCTAAAATCTATGCCACTGCACTTATAACTGTTGGTGGATTGGAGTGAAATTTTGTAGATTGATTCCACATGCAATTGACAATGAAATGAAAACAAGAGGGAATCCACTGTAATTCTCACAGTCTTGTTATGGAATGTCAGCAATTTTTTTTTTATCTTGGCACAGGATTTCAACCATTCATGCTTATATCAAAGAACATAAGTTATTTTTCTTTTCATTTGATTTGTTTATATTTTATCTTGTTCCTTGGTTTACGGGACCCAATTTAACAAAGTTCAAATTCGAAATGAAAGTTCCCCCCTCCAAAAAAAAAAATAGCATTCATTTCAAAAATTTTGTATTGTAGATAAATCATTTAATCCAAAGAAATTATATTCATAATTTTGTTTCCTAATCTCAATAATTTTTGAAATTTGTACGTAGTATAACCATCGCTACGTAACCCGTTAGATTGGCGGGCTAAACGATTTCATTAACAATCCCTATTGCTTGCTTTGTTTGTAAAATCATTCATCCAACAATAATTGTGACAGTGAAAGAAAAGTCTTGGCTAAAATTCTTCGAATTTCTTACCTCGATGCGAATTAACTAAAGCGGATTGTATGACCTGAGTGTTATCTTTTATTTCCATCTTCTGCAAAATCGTTTATGCCTATCAACAAGAAAACAAGAGATGGCGTTTACTATGATTGCTTCAGTAATGGGACCTTTTTTAAAGAGAGTGTGCAAATAATTACAATATTTTAGACACTTTCTGTTTATTCCTAGTAACAAGGGGATTATAAATTTGTGGACGTATTTTTTTTTACCAATCCCTTTTTTTAGCAATTGTGGGTAAATTCAGGAGATATAATAAGATATTGAACAAATTTATGATGATCAATTAAGATTGTTCCAAAGATATCCGAAGATCAGTATGCATTAGGCCGAAGCGATGCTGGCAGTACCCTGTACCGTTAATATTAATTAATTCCCGTGATAATAAAATAAAACTTATTACTTATTATTGATTTATTTAAGCGTGAAACCTTAAATACATTACCTTAAATTAAAAAACCCTCACTAACAGACAGACACAAAATATAAATTACCCGATCCCTAATAATCAAATTTCCGCAGCCCCCTCTTAAAATGCATTACCAGAATTTAATAATGACTTCATTCCCACACACCCATGGGGCTCAGAAGAAAAAAAAAAACGTGAAATCTAATATTGTCCACTCCAGACTTGATTTGAATAAATAGATTTTTTAAAATAGAAATATATTAGAAACGGCCGTAAACCTAGTAGTGAAGAGTCCATGAGGAGAAAAATTTAGTTATTTCACCCCAATTACTGATCTCTATAATTAGTAGTCAAAATTGATGAGTGTGGTAAGTATAGTAAGGTGTAATAAAAAATGGTTGCTGTTTCAAAACATTAACTTTTTTTTTTTAAATCGGAGTTCCATATCTTTTAAACTACCTACAAACTATAAAACCTAATTAATCATCATTTAAAGTAGAGTACGCTAAAATATGAGCACTAACAGAGCTGTTTACGTCCAAAAGTTCCCGATATAACGTTTTTAAAAGCAACATTTCATATAAAATGTATTAACAAATCAATAGTAAGTGAATTTATTCGTGAAAATCTATATCTCAGAAGTTATGGCACATATAAATTAAAGATAGTTAGATGTACTTTAAAGTTGCTTATGACGTTAATATTCGTAGGAAAAGTAGTTTTCATGATGTTTGCTTAAATAACCATACTACCATATAATTATACTTCATGCCAGATTCATCAATTTTGACTGGTAATTATACATAGTTTTCATCAAATTGATCCAAAATTGGAATGAAATAACTGGCTTTGTTTTCATCGGGCTCTTGTACTATAGTTTTGTTGTTTTGTTTTTTTATTTAAAAAAAAACTTTATTTATTGAAAGATATTACAATATGCCACACTGCAATGGATAATAGTGATGAATGATCACATTCATACTAAAATAAAATAAAATAAGAATGAAAAAAAATAGTACATAGAAATATATAAAATGTCTCTCAAAATATATACAAACAGAAGAATAAAGAAAATGAAAAAATAAATAAAATAAAACAATAATAAAAATAAAATAATCTCTAGTCACATTTATACTCCTATAAAATAATATACACAATCAACATGAGGACCTCAACCCTGAGCCCACTCTATCCCCCACGTGTGAGATCATAAGATCCCTCTCGCCACATCACTGGTAATGAGCCAGTGGAGGAGTTTTATGTTTATAATTATTTTGTTAGGATTTTTTATAGTTTATTAACAATTCCTTTAGAGTCCTTATAATTTATTAGTTTTGTTCAAGTATTTGTAATAAAATGAACTATTAATTAAATCGTTTTTGTAGAATATTTTGGGCTGTACCGTATATCTATTAGGGGCGCATCATAGGGTTTGTAAAATTTGAGTAAGTACTTTTTAAGTTTTTTTTTTTTATTTATCATTCTTTTCATTAATTACTTTATTAAATAATATGGGCACTGGAACAAGAGTAGGTTTACTATTTCAATTAATTTCCTGTATCTTTATCCTCTGTACAAACATCAAATCCGGGGGGGGGGCAAAAGTCCCTGAATTAGAGCGAATAATAATAATAGCTACAGTTAACATTTTCCGATTGAAGAGTGGCCAAGTCATTATCAATGCAGGAGCCCTGGCGAAGGCAACAATACCTCGCTGTATTATAAATTCACGAACGAGTCGTTTACGAAACAGTGGCTGTTTTCAATTCTCCCCCCGTCCTTCGGGAAAATAACAAACTTGGCGAGGAGGGAGTCATTCAAAAAGAACAATTAATCTTAATTTGTTGAACTAGAATACATTCAAAAGAATATTAAACTTTACGAGGATATTAGTAGAGGTGATATTACTTATTTATAATATTCTTTTAAATTTGTTGGCCTAGTATTCCTTTAGCATTAACAATAGTCTAATTAACGTATAATAATTACCAAAATGATTAAGGAAAAACCAGGACAGTGTCTATAGAAGATATACTTACACTGGATTAATTTTGAAAATAAATATAGTTCAAAAGCCTTAGAGGAGAAAAAGGGCAGTTATTTCACCCAAATTTTTTATTTCTTTAATGAAAACTATGTATTATTACAAGTCAGAATTGATGAGTCTGGCAAGTGTAGGTAGGGGATTACAAATGGCGGCTGTTTTAAAACGTTAAAAAAAATAATTTTTCTTTCACAGCTCTATATTTCTAAAACTGCCAGAAAAACTTAAGAACGTAATAAAGCATTATTTAAAGTATAGTTTCCGAGATATTGCTTTTTAAAAAGCAAAATTTTTAATAAAATGTAAAGTGTAATCATATTCTTTATAGAAAGTCAAATATCATAAACACTACTGCTCCTAAAATGACTTTATGAACTACTTTATAGTACGTTAAACTAGCTTTAATTTGAGTGCTAATGTACATTTGTACGTCGGATAGTTTTTGAGATTGTAGGTGATTTTTTCAGTACATTTTTTATGAAATGGTGATTTTTAAAAGCTATTCCTCGAAAATTATTGAGCGTAAATAGCTTTATTAGGGGTAAAATGTTAGCAAATTTATTCTGATTTCCATGATGTTTTATTATTTATTCTAATGTTCTTGGTAGTTTTAAAGATATAGAGCCCGGAATGAAAAAATATTTCTTTTAAGGTTTTGAAACCGCCGCCATTTTTTATTACCCGTACTTTAAAAGATTTTTTAAAAAATCTTTCAACTACACTGTTTTTAATTTAAAATTTTATAATAATACTTACCAAAACATCATTTTATGCATTGTAGCTGAACATATGATTCTATTTATTACTATTAAAATTAAAAAAAAAAAAAAAATTAAGTTGAACAAATGATTTAACAACATACAAAAAAAGTAGTTTAATGAGAAATCCAATGCTCTAAAAACAATGTAAGTCTCATTATAAACCAAATTATGATCTTGAATGGTGAAAATATGTTTGTAAATGAAAAATTAATATACATGTTGTGTTATACGAATTAATTAAAAATAGAGGATTTAAAAAATTTTCTCAATAAGAATGTAAAAAAAAAATTATGTATTTATAATAAAATATGTTTTTTTATAATTTTCATTAAATTAAATCAGTACCACTACAACCCATGAAGGGTCATGGGTTCAGTAGTTTGTAAGGAAGTACTGTTACTAGACCAACGGTTGTGCAGGCAGGTTTGGTCAGAATCACGGTCGACCGCCAAATTTTTACCCAATGATGTGTACCCAATTTAGGAGGGCTTCAGAACCCACAGGATTGACTCACAGCTACAGTGCAACAGAAACATTTCTCTGCCCAGCCGGATTCGAACCCTCCTTATTAATTAAAATAATTTTTATAAGTCTTTGGGGTCAAACAAGAGTAAACAGGCCAAAATGTTTATTATTATTCAATATTAAATTTAACTTATTTACTCCAGTACTTAGTATTTTATTACTTATTTTAATTTATTACTTTTTTTATAATAAGACTCGTGTGAGAATCGCTATCGTGATAATATGTATACTATATAGTTGATGTACCGTGTCAATTTCTAAATTATACCGATAGAAAATTTATGATTTAATATTCAATAATTTTAATTTAAATAAAAAAGATCATAAAAATATAATAAATTAATTTGTAAATGATGGTGTTTAATTACATACAATGTATCTTAAAATCATGTAACAATTTTACTATTAATTATTTTCTATAATTAGTAAATTAAATTAAATTAAAATAAGATGTACAGTAGAAAGAATAAATAAACAAGAATTATAAAAAAGTATAAGACAATTAATAAAGAAGGAAATAATAAAAAATAAAGGAATATAAGGAACTAAGATCAAGAAAAAAAGCAAAATAACGAACCAATTAGGACACATACATAAACCATACTACACACAGTCGTGTGGTTATATTTTGCTTATTTTTATTTAAATTTAAACAAATTTTAAATCATATTTAGCTACATCTTAGGTTATTTTTATTTCTTTTACTTTGTTGCATTATTCCCATACATTATTTCCATGCATTATCCTATGCATTATTCCCCTACATTATTGCCATGCATTATTACCATACATCCAGGCTCAAATGTAAGGTTTTAACGTTGTAAGTTGGCTCACAATAAAAAGATTAATTGCCTTTTGGGCTCTTTTGGCCATATCCGGACCATTTTTTTTTTACGAATAGTAAAATGGTTTATTTACTACTTAGTGGTACTTATTAGTCAGCTAAATGTGTATATATCATGCATAAGAAAAAGAAAGATCAAACGACTAGCGTTTTAATAAAGATATGATAGAGCCTCTTAAACCCATGGGTAATAGGTACTTAATGTTTTTATGACATTAAAGGCATTTAAGACTATCAAGGCTCTTCCATTTCCAGAATAGGCAATGCCAGAAATTCCGGAAAGGTTATGCATTATTAAATATTTAAATGGATTAAATGAGAGAGAGTCGAGAGATGAAAAGAAGACAGGCCGAAACTTCCAGGCAAGTTCACAGAAGGATTGACAATAGGCAGTGGGAGTCTGCCGAGAGAGAACTTGGGCTTTCATATCAAGCACCCCTCTTAGCTATTATTAAAGCCTAAAACAGGAGTCGTCATTCACTTTTCATCTTCAATGAATCATGTTTTTTCTTTATTAATATATTTTAATAATAAATACTTAAAAGAAATCTATATTTAAAGTTGATGGCATCGAGAATTTACTTCGAGTTATGGAATTTTAAAAAATATTGAATTGTTTGAGTCATCAGGTTAGCTAGTAACTGATTCCGAATTATCTAAGAGTCCATAAAGAGTTCAAAAGTTATATACAGATTTACTTCTTAAAATAAACAACTGACTGACTTTCTAACGTTAATGGAGGGGACACTTTTTTTTTTACTCCCTTTGGCGGTTTTTATGCACGGTACCTTTTCTGACCAGGGTAATGTGGTGGAATTTCTATTCTATGTCAATGCAATTTAACGGGATAGATGTCAATTTAAATGAATAATTATTTTATTATGTAAAAATTATTTCTACTTAAATGGAACTCTATTACTATAATAATTCAGAAATGTTTTTGTACCCAATCAAAAGATACATTTATGAAAATATTTTGAGTTTTGAAAGGCTTTAAAAGTAGAGTAGCTAATTGTTAAGGCACTGTTAACACTGTTAATTCCAAGAACTCGTGTTCGAATTTGGCTGTTGCAGATTATTTTCTGTATCATTATAGCTGCGTGTCAGCCCTATGGGTTCGGGCGCAATCCAGGGTCCATCCAGCTTCATAAAGTGGTGACCCTTAATTGAGTAAAAATCTAACTAAATCACCTCCTTGCATGACCCTTGGTCTAGTAACAGTACTTCATTACAAAGTAACGGTACGGTTGTAACGGTACAGAAAACGAGAAAAAAAATTCTGATAGTCATTATTATCAAGTTTTTTTTTTGTTTTTTTTAGGTATTGTAAGGCGCTGTACCTCTTATTCTTAGTGTTCGAATCCGGCTGTGGCAGATAATTGTTTATTCTGTGTCTGTACCCATGAGTAAACCCTATGGGTTAAGGAAGGGATCCACCCAAACTCATAAAGTGGGTACTTTTGTTTGGGGAAAAAGGGAATGTATATTTGATCTAAGCAATGTAAAAATAAATCCATATAATGAAACAAAAAATAACTCAACCATTGTGAGGAAGTTAAAATTAAATACGAAACAAATATATTAAATAACGTAGTAATGCGAAATGGACTTATAAAAAAGAATACAAATTTCTAAAAAGATTAATTAACCTAGACGATATCTTAATTGACATGGTATTTGATAATAGATAGATACATTAATAATCACGAGAGATAGTTGACCTTGGATGACTTATACGTGGAGAGGATGGTTGGTAAGTGCGGTCCAAATAAATCACAAATAAGTTGAAGTAACTTATTTAATTTTTAATTAATAAATAACAGTTAATTAAAATTTAAATTAATGTAGTAGTCTGTGCCAATGCAATCTAACGGAATAAAAGTCATTGTAAACGAATAATTATTTTATTATGTCAAAATTATTTCTTCTTGAATGGAACGCAATCAAATATACATTAATATATATATGTAGAATAAGCTACTTCAACTTAATTGTCTTTTATTTTGACCTCACCCCCCCCCATCTATCTTCTCCTAATATTGAGGCTGTAGTAAATATTACACTTTAAAAAAAAAAAAAATATAGTGACAAAACATAAGGAAAATGAAATGAACTGAAAGAAATATACTGTTGTGGAAGAAACCTGCAGGGTTGGTTAAAATGTGGGTTATTCATAACTAGTTGAATGATATTTTTATTTGATTGTTACCCTGACCATCTCCTTTCACATTAAAATTAATCGCTACATAGATTTTTGTAAAAATACATAAATCTTGTTTATTTTGTGTTTTGTTTCTATTATTTCATTCTTTATATATTTTTATTATATTATGTTTAATTATAAAGTTAATAAAAAAAGAATTAATCCAATAATAACCAATTAATAAAAAGCAATCTAAATATGCTTTTTTTGCGTTTTCTGAAAAAAAAAAATTCAATTTTGTATTCCGGTACCACCTTTTGCATCTTTACGTCTCATGTTCTAAATGAATATAAATGTTTAAGGCCTGTAGAAGCTATACTAAATGCTGTCGGTGGGAGGATAAAGGAACAATTTTAGTCAGGGTAAAAGGCTCTAAAATCCAATACTCTGTCCTATATATTTCTAGGGGGTAGCAGGAGAAAAAGTGGAATCATCTTCAAAGTTTAAACATTAATTCAAACTAATCGGTGTACTTTATCTCCTATTCTGTGTAACTTCACCCGCTTATGGGAAACTCCCTTCTCCTTTTATCATTTAGTCCTGTCTAAGGAACAAAAAAAGGAGATAAAATCAAGAAATTTATGCTTCTATTTCCACGTTTTGTATCTTATCAACTTCAATTTCTAACTTTAAATGTAATTATTACTTAAACTGTAAAATAAATCCACAAACCTTATTTGTATTACAATATTGGGATAATTATAGCATAATAGGGGATGGTATTCATCGTTTTAGAACTGTTAGGTCCAGTATTTGAAATACAAAAGTAATTGGTCAATATAGTGTTTGTATAATTCAAGTATTCCCCTGGTTAAAAAGCTGGAGGATATTACCCGAATCGATTACAATTGATAGAGTGGACAATATTTGGAATGGATATGAAATAAATTATGGATGGTAAAAAAGTGAAAATAAAACATCTATTCTTGACAGATTCATAGCACAGTTGATTACATGTGGTTTAGCCTACGGGATTTACAATGTGGTTGATTATTGATTTGCATGGAGTTACATAAATACAATTAAAGTTTACTTGAAGACTGGTTCTTCTCTTATGCTCTCTTCTCTCCCTCATTCTGCCTTCGACTCTCTGCCTGAGTGTGGTGGAGAACTACTCGTTAATGACAAATATTTTATCTCTACCAGAAAATGATGTGCCATTGTGAGTGTGTTAACTGTTTTACCTGTAAGAACCAAGATGGTTATAGAGTCTACAAAATGTGTATGGGGGGTCTTTATCAAACAAAGGGGAGTGTTTCTTGTTAAGCTTAGGTGATGCTAGATATATTGAACTAATTAAACTGTTGTCATCATAAGAAATTCGTTTGGTTGCATTTTTATTAAGGATTTTTCGATAAGTGTCTACCAAAAAAGTATGTTTTTTTTTGTTTTTTTACAGAAAGTAAGATGAGTCTCAACCCTTTTTTAGATTCTGAGAGCCCTCCAGCGCCCACTTCATAACGTGGGTAACCTTAATTGGAAGTAAATTTTGCTTTTAAACGTAATCATGAACAAATCACCTCCTTGTACAAACGGCAAAGATTTTCATTTTCATAATTTTTTTCCTATTTTTTTTTATATGCATTTCGATGTCTAGTTTATAATAACAACTTATTTTAGTGCTTTAGTAGTAATTTAACTGTAACTAATAACAAAAATAAAGAAAATTTTTTATGATATATCCTGTAAGTGTCTCCGTTCCATGCTTCGTATAGACCTGGAAGAATAGAGACGATTTTAAGAATAGTGAGAATAAGCAGATCCTGGATTGGTGCCAGAGGATGTTATGAACTGCAACATAAACTCCTAGCTCCCAAAAAAATTCAGACACAACTGTACCTCTTAAAAATATTTATGGTCATTTTATACAGGGTCTAACCGCACCAAGAGTTTGTTTGTTTCTTCAACTTTGGGATATATGTTTTATAAGGTGTATACACCTATTATGCTATCATTATTATGAATCGAGGGTATTCTCAATTACTGAGATATAACGTAATAGTATGACTTTTTTGTAAGCAATTAAATCAGAAGAATTTTTTTTTTGTGTAGATTTAGTTTACACCTCGATTGACTGGAAAGATTGTAATTCGTTCCCTCTTGTTTTGCTAATGTTCTCAATGCAGTGAGGAAAGGTACTAGAGCACTTTAAAAATCCTAGTTGTTTAAAGGAGCATCTTTAAGAAAAGTTAGTTGTATAAATTAAAAAAAAAAACTTTTAATACAATAATTCATTCTACCACACTGAAGGGGAATATATTAGAGATTTAATTACACAATCATACCATGTATTCATATTAACTAAAAGTAAGAAAGTAAAAAATAAAATAAAATAATTTAGTACAAACTAAAATGGATAACAATAAAATTTTATACGCATCATAAATAAACATCGGTGGATAACTGAGTTAAATAAAAGAAAATAAGAAATCAGCTGAGGTAGAAAACTGTTCATCTTGTACTATTTTAACTATTTTTTACTTTTTTTTGTTAATATTGTTTAAATAAATAAAATTTTATCCATTTTAGTCTCAAAACATTTTTATTATACTTATAAGTCTGACTTTCGGCCAATTCGGCTATCCTCTGAGATAATCTATGACAAACAGCTTTTTTTACACATATTTCAACATTCCAAACAAATAACAATATTATTTATAATTTATCTTACCTTAATAAAATTTTAGAACTAAATCATTTAAAAAACAACTTCGTGCAGTCTATTCTGCCTAGTGCAATCCGAAAAATTACCCTATGAGACATTAAAACATTAGAGAATCATATATTTTTGTTAGTAAGAATTTCTTAGATTATGTATAATTACCTAATTAATCAATTTTCACATTATTATAGAAATAAAAATTATCTATCACAGTCCCCCCTTTTTTTAAATTAATTTTTTATTAAATTTAAGTTAATTTTGACTAGTAATTATAGATAGTTTTCATAAAAGTAATCAGCAATTGGGGTGAAATAACTGCCTTTTTTCCCTCTATGTGTGGTAATATAGTATAATATAATTATTGGCGATAACAAGCATTTTTTATTTCCATTTTTCGCAGGCTTTAACAGTGGAAATAATACAAGGATCAGGAAAGTACCGAAACCTTATACAAGAGTTGTAAAAATTAATCCATCAAAATACACCGATCCTAGGTAATACTGTTGATTTATATTTTGTTGCGCGTGTTATGATAAACAAAAAGAATGAAACTGTTTGTGTGAGAATGAATCCACCTTACCGAGCAGTGGCAGTAAATTTTAAAGAGATTCTTGGCTATGGGGGGAGGGGAGGGGCGGGAGGAATGATGGAACCCTAGAGATTATAGCATAAAAATTAATTAATTTTTGTTTACATTTTGGTTTTATTACTATCACAAGTATCAGGCTGACTGTCATTCACAAGCTAAGAGGGGTTGAATTGGATTAACCTTGTAGTGGTTTCATTAGGTTGAGAGGGTGTTGAGTGGCGTGAAAGAGTGGTCATCGTTAGGCCTCTACTTGTCGTCCTATTCCTTTGACATTTTCATTCATACAGTTCAAAGTAGAAGCTCATTTGATGGATATATATTTAATTAGAGCATAAATTAAGAATACAAAGTATCACGTAAAATTAAAAAAAACAACTCTGATTTGATTAAAGCTGAAGAAAAAATGTGATTCTGTGTGAGATAGCACTAGTATTAATTTTAGTTATTCACTGCATATACTTTATCTAACGCGGTGTGTGGGTATATATACTGAGTTTATTATGAATATTTCTTATAAGTAAATCGTGAATACATCATTTATATAGATAGAACTAGAGTAATATTACTATGCTGGAATAAAAATTAAATGATATTATAATAAATAAAATAAAATAAAATTATAAAAGAAGTAGTAACATTATAAAATTAAAATCATATGGTTAATTATGAAAAGATAGTGGAAACTAAATAAAGTCAATGAAAGAACTATTCTCTACTACATAAGAAGACTTTGAACACATTATTTAATTCCTGAAGTTACAATAGAATGTGAAGCTCAAAGGTTAACTGAAACACTTTGATGAACCCCCAGAAAGAAGTAATGACAAACGTCATTCATAACTGCAAACTACATAGATCACGAAGGATTGTTGGAATGCATTCGATTCCGTTTGCAAATGATAGTTTTGCTAGAGGCTTATCGATTTCGAATGTGCTTAACATTTATATTCACTTTTGAAATTATTTCTGAGCCATCTATATTTGTCAGTAAAAATAAGAAATATGAAATCTTTAATCTTACCTGTGGTGTACCTCAAGGAGCTATTTTATCCCCAAATCTATTTTTACTATATACTACTAAAATAGTTGGTTCTAAGCATTGACAAACATTGACAAACAAGCATTGACAATTGACTGACCTGGGCAGAATAGACTCCATAAAGTTGTTTTTTAAATGATTTAGTTCTAAAATTTTATTAAGGTAAGATAAATTATAAATAATATTGTTATTTGTTTGGAATGTTGAAATATGTGTAACAAAAGCTGTTTGTAATAGATTGTACCTGAGGATAGCCGAATTGTGCAAACGTATTTTCCTTGACCAGCTTTTATTGCGATAACAGTTCCTGTCTTTTGATCAACATTGGAGATTAGTCTTGAGATGGTGTATTTTTAAGTACTTAATACAAAACTTTTAACGTAATATTCTTTATTCCATTATATTAAACTTTAAATGATGAGAATTATTTTAAATAATTAGGAAGATACATTTCCTACAAGATTATAGCTAGTCGTTTAATAATTGAATCCTCTAAAAAACAAAACGAACATTATCTAAAGCGAACCAGTTTTAAAAAATACAGAAACCAATTATTTTTTCTAGTCTTCCATCGAAGTCTTGTACAGGTTCTGATTGGTAATGTCAAGATTCATTTCTCAAAACCGCCGTAAAATAATTGACTGATCTAGGAAGAAGTCAAAACCACACCGTTATGAACGTTCTTGTCTATCTCCTCCATGATCCATAAAATCGTTTATAGTGGTTCTACACATGCTTTAGGTATGTAATAATAATGAGTTTTAAAATTTTGGAAGCAAGTGATTTAAAATTGTAGAAAATCATAAAACCTAAAATTAAAAATTGTTTTTTAAATATTTCGAAGGATATACCTCCTGTAAGTAGCCAGGTATTAAAGATTATAAATTTTTCTACAAAACAAAATAAACATGAAAATTGGACTATTACTATCAAAGATGGGATAAGTACTTTATCTTCATAGTAGCATATAAGAGCGTACCTAAGGTCAAAACTATGAGGGGGAATGATCGGTGTGACAAGGTGTGGCATTTCAGTACAGCAAAGGCGAATGAAACCAAAATTTTAAGACAAATATATATATAATTATAGTAATGCTTTATAAGTTATTACAAAATTTGCTTAAAAAATAATTTTAATACAAATAATAATTTTTTCTCACTTCTATGGGGACAAGGGGAACTGCCCCCCCGCTGGGTACCCCTATGTTAATGAATAGATTCTGCTAATAATTATTTAAGCATTAGGTTCTAATATTGTCACCTTGCCACCTTTACATGACAGAACGTCACGATCGCTAGGACCATAACTCCTATGATCTTGTTAATTGATATATAACAACCTGTCTCCATGACCGTCTCTCAACAAGGAAAGAACCACCTCAATGTCAACTCTGTATAGTGACTATGTACATTTAGTCCTGTGAAAAAAATATAGATTTTACGTTTAAAATTGAAGTATTTATAAAATTTAAAAGTAAATTTTTATGTTATTAGATTGACAAGATCCTTTAAATGGCCTTTGATCTATTTAATAATTTACGAACATAAGATTATGTAAAGAAATCTTGTTTATACTGTGAATAAGTATAAACTCAATGTTTCTTTTCCTATTATCAGGTGTATTAATGGTTTATACTACCTCAGTTTTCTTCCTACTGTTTGAGAGAGATTGTTCGTTTTTATACTGTATGGCTTTGTTTGAATTTCATTTTTTTTTTAATTTCGTCGCTAATAAACTCCCTAACCACCCAAACCCACTAGTTTCTAACCTTGGTTCCTCTTCCATTCCTGGCAATCCTCCGAGGCGCCTGAAAAGAAGATGGCCTCTTGACCTTATATTGTAAACTGTAGAGTTCTACTACTGGGTAGTTTCTCTACATGCTGTATCATATCATTATGTCATTATGATCAAATTTACTTGTATTTTTTATACAGTCGTAAATATCAATAAACAAAAAAAAATTTCGTCGCGCGGAACTTATCAATATTTTGGATTTCTGGATTCCGTAGATCGTAAACTCAAGCCATTATTCCCCACAAATTTTCAATCGGATCGAGCCCCGGACTAAGACCTAGCCAATGTGAAGGGTTCACTAATTAGGAACATCATTTTGTAATTTAATTTTTACTTTTGGAAAGTTTACACCCGACAGAACTATCCTATCGGATGAACGAAGACTTCCATACTTTATGACTTTATTTCCTTCATTCCAACATCATTATATCATGATCCAACCTCCTAGATTGCTTTTTGGATTGAGGTATTATTAGGTAAGTAGTAAGAAACCACCCTCAGAGGTTTATAGGCTGTGGAAATGAGAAGTGAAGACGTGGGTTGGTCTAATAAGAGCGTTAACATGTAGATTAGGACTACCTCCGCCCTAACCTCCCCGCTGTACAGCTCCAATCTCTTGTATTTGTAAAGTCGCCCCTCCTTCCCCCTCTCCCCTCTTCCTCCCTCTTCCCCCTCATTCCCCTTCCTCCCGTGGGAGATGGATCACGTTCATTAAGTCTTCACGTTCTGATTAGTCAGTTTCCTGCCCTGAAAACCAGTCTAATGTTCTATCCCTACAAACAGCAACCCTCTGTTTCACCAACACACCTTCTAATAATAGTCTGATATTTCTAATTATCAGATACCGGGTTTCCATGGACATAATAAAACGTATATTTTTTCTAAAGCTGTTTTTATTTTGCATATTTCAGGAAAAGGTGGAGACATTTGAATATTTTGTCTAAACTCCCTCTTTCATTAATCAAGTAATTTTTTTAAAAATAAAACTGCTGTAAAACAAATAAAAATTAATTTGTTCCACTATCTGACCTATACTACATCACAAATATTTTTGTCCTCTTATTCTGCCTTCATGTCAGAAATGAAGACAAACTGCTTTTTTTGGTCTTACTTTAATCTTGAACGTATAGCAGATAATACATCCGTCTTATTGACTATATGTAATTTAACAATACTTTTTGTGAATTATCTTTCCTTAAAAATTTATTTAATTGCAATTCTAATTGTTTAATAGAAAAATCTCAAACAAATAAATCTTGATCTAAAAAAGGATCTATGATCAAAGTTTATTAAGAGAATTTAGAGGGGGAGGGGGAGATTACTTTTCAATTAGACTTTAAATCCTACTTTAAATCTAGTCGTTGAACTACCCTCATAGTAGTTACATATTTTGTTGTCATAAAAATTTCATACAAATAGATACATTTTTTAACTTTACTTTGCATACTTATTACATTATTGGGCAAATCAAAAATTGTATATCTATTACAAACTCTAAAGTAATATAACTACTGTGACGTTAGGTCAATTGTTAGATTTTATTTATTTATTGATATTTACAACTGTATAAAAAATATAACAAGCTAATTTGATCATAATGACATAATGATAATGACATGATACAGCATGTAGAGGAACTACCCAGTAGTAGAACTCTAAAAACATTTTACAATATAAGGTCACGAGGCCATCTTCTTTTCAGGCGCCTCATATGATTGCCAGGAATGGAAGAGGAAGCAAGGTTAGAAACTAGTGGGTTTGGGTGGTCAGGGAATTTATAATGGAAGAAATGATATCGGGTTCGGGCTAGATCGGCTACATAAGGAACATTTAGGTCTTTATGGATGGTTTTATTAGTAACAA
Source organism: Halyomorpha halys (assembly GCF_000696795.3). Classification (NCBI taxonomy): domain Eukaryota; kingdom Metazoa; phylum Arthropoda; class Insecta; order Hemiptera; family Pentatomidae; genus Halyomorpha; species Halyomorpha halys. The sequence goes on from NW_027116287.1 coordinate 2,921,843, forward strand.
AATAAGGAGCATTGAGGATTTTAAGAAGGATTTTGGATTGTAAGGATTGGATACGAGAGGAATTCGAACGTTTAGTGGAGCCCCAAAGCTCAACTCCATATGTCCAGATTTATTATTATTGTCTGAATTAGTATTATTATTGTCATGTAGATCAGTCTTTTGTAATGAGTTGGAAGTTTAGACCGTTTGTCTAGTAAGTGCTGTAATTGTCGGAATCTGCGTGCCAGGAAACTGCAATCTTTTCAGTCTTGTGTGAGGATTCCGGCTAGTCGTTTGTCAAGGTAACGAATCTGTTCTACAGGGGTAGAGCTACATTATTAAAGTATACTTTTGGGCAGTTCGCAGGTTTACGACGAAGAGTAAATGTGATTTGTTGGAATTTATTTTTATCCTTCAATTTCGACACTATTCTTCGAGGGTTGTGATATGGGACTGGAGAGTTTGGGATGCAATCAAAGGGTTATTACTAACTGTGAGCATGACACATGTGTCATCAGCATACGTGGTAAGGATAGTGTTAGGAGTTGTTGGGATGTCAGCTGTATAAACGGTGTAAAGGATGGGACCGAGGATACTACCTTGAGGAACACCAGCGGATTGAAAATAGAGGGATGAATTGGAATCATTGTGGTTTACTTAGAATAATCTTTTAGTAAGAAAGGAACGGATGATGAGAAAATAATTGTTAGATTTAAAACAGGATTCAAAGTTTAATTGAAGTCTCCCTATGTTGGTCATCATAGATGCTCCGTAGAGTATAACTGGCCTGAGCAAAAGTTCTATAAGTGCCTGGTTTAATGGCTATCATTTTTGCTTTTTACATCATGATAGCTACACTTGTTGACATATCTACGGATTGATGTTTCGGGACGATTTCTCATTAAGGTTACAAACGGATTTACAGAATTAGAGTAAGATTGAAAGAAATTATGAGACCGTTTCTATATGTATTTATGTACGGCAATCCTTCCCGGTCAAACCCTGATATATTATTTTTAAAACATTTATTTAAAACGGTACTAGGAGAGTTAAGATGTTAAATAGAGCAACATTGAAAATATGACTAAAATTGGAAAACAGGGAGAGATAGGAAGGCTACCCTAAGATGGAGATGGTAGGTTTCCAATTTTTCAATGATGCTCGATTTAAATAATAATTTAAACTTAAGTTTCCTCTTTTTAATTTAAATAAATGTTTCAAAGGTGATATCAGACCTCGCAAAATTGGGGTTTAGCACTGAAGGAGATGAAACCTGAACAACTTCACGACTTCTTTGGTGCGCCGAGTTTATAAAACGGAAGCACATAAACTTCTTCGACTCCCTGAAAATTAACATCAACATCACACGATCTTCAGCTACAATAAGGTGGCAATAATGCATGCTGCAAGACCAAACATAATACTTTTGCAATAGAGACACTCTAACTTAGGTTAGGTTAGAGTTAATTTTAAGTTATAGGACAAAGACAATTCTCAAGCGCGCCCCTGCACTTTAGGTCTTCCCGATGAAAATTCAGTGCAGCCCATCCACTACTGCATAAACTGCATAAAATGTAGCTCTCTCTACGGTACAAGGAGCTATATCGGAAAGTTGTACATTTATATTATTTGTTCTTTTTTATGTTTTCTTTCAGATTAAGGGATTCCGAAAAAAGGGAATTAGCGAGCATAGTTGGTCGGAAATTATTACCTTCTATTATTTTTGGTATTACGATTTTCTCTGTAGAGATTGTGGTATGACATACATCGACAATACTATTCGCTCTAAGTGGTAACATGAAGAAGGCTATCCTAATTTTGCCAGATTTAACTTCATTTTAGTTGTATATTATAAAACTCCTTATATATTTAAATTTTGTAACACATCCAGGAGGAAAAATTAAGTCAGTGAGCAAAATCAGGTTAACAAATTTATTTACTTGTTGGACTATTTTTTTTATTTTCCCGACGTATTATAATTGTGAAATTGGCCATAAATAGACATTTAGCTTCTTAATTTTGCTGACCTATTGGCCATTTTCCTAACCTATGTATTTTATTTTGACCTATGTATAATTATTATAATCAAAGTAATTAAATAGATATTTCATTATAATATGGTTGTTTAAGATGTTTATAACTAACAGTCGGATTCATATGTTTCAGGTAATTTTTGAGCTATGTAGAATTGCCGTTAATGTAAGTAAATCTTTTTTATATATAATTTGTATGATATTACATGTATTTAATATTGCTCCCAGGTATAATATTTTTTACAATTGAAAATTAGTACTTCACACATATATAATACAAGAAATTTATTATTATTTATAATATATACTATACTGTGTCTCATCTCTTGGCATTATCAGGTGTTGATATGTGTCCAGCTACGGTGGTATTGTCTTGCTATAGCCTATGGCTACGCCGTGGAATTAATGAAACGTGAAGGGCCTGGTCCCCTAGGTACAATCTTTTTTTTTCCGTACTTTCCATTGAAAATAAGGAATACTTAGATACAATGATGTCAGCTGAAGTAAGCTGGCTTCTTCTACCCGTGAGTATTTAAAGGGCTTTGTCGACATATATAAATAAATAAAATCAACGAGAGAAATGTGTTTCTTTTTTTCACTCAGTATTCAATATATTTAAAGCGATGATATTTGAAAGAAATAAAGTCGAACATATTGTCCAATTTTGAGCTCTGATAGAACCGTTTATAGTTCAAGAACCCAAGAAGCGAAAAAAGTCAGCTATTTGATTGAAATTTGTAATTAATTTAATGAAAAGTATAGTATAGTTACCTGATTTTGATTGGTGAAAATTTATGAGACAGCCAAGTGTAGGTAGAAGGAATAAAAAATAGCGGTTTTTTCAAAATGTTAAAAAAAAATAATTTTTCGTTCAGAGGTCCATATCGTTAAAATTACCTGCATCACTGAAAAACTTGATAGATCATTTAAAGTAGAGTAAAGTTACTAAAATATAAGCCCTAATAGAGCTGTCTACGTTCAATAATTCTCGAAATACAATTTTTTTAAAAATCATTAGATAGTGACTCTATTATAAGAAATCTATATCAGAGCAGCCATGATGGCGTGGCTCAGTAATAAGACTCTAGCTCGAAGGACCCAGTCTAGGATTCTGTTGTGACCATAATTATTTATTGTTTTTTCTTAGCTTTTAGTAAACCCTGTGGGTTCGAGAGCCCTCTGGGATCTACCTAGCTTCATGAAGTGGACCTTAATTTGGGAAAAGTCAGGCGGTCGAGAGTAGTTATGGGCAAATTACCTCCTTACACAACCGTTGGTCTAGTGACAAAATTTCCTTAGAAAGTACTGTACCTTTTACCCCAGTCAGTTGTTATAGTGGTACAGATTTTCCTTTACTGCAATAGCATGCAGAAAAAGTGCAAAATTTTTTAGAAGACAATTCTTGGAGACAATAACGATAATTGAGGATTTAAATTATGAAACCTTGCTTTCTTTTCCATTCCTGACAATATTCCGAGGCGCCTGAAAAGAAGATGGCCATGAGACCTGTTTATGTAAAACATCATTATAGTGCTACCAATGGATAGTTTCTTTACACGTCTGTAACACTCCAATTAAACTGAGACCGAATTTACTAAATGTATTATAATGTACAGTTGTAATAGCAATAAATAAATATATAAAAAAATTATGCAATCAGTTACAAAACAAATTGTAGTAAATATCAATAAAAAAAATTTTTAAATATGCAAAGTCCGTAAAACGTTTGAGTGTACCGGAAGCAATTTTTGTATCAACTTACACCATTTACACTGACGGAAAAAAAATAACAACCAGAAACGTGAGTTGAATCCTACAACGAAGTGTTCTTACCAAGATTTTAGAAATTTAAGTGGCACCAAATTCAAATTTCGCTGTTAAAATTGTTCAAGATATGTTTGGTAAGATTATTTAACATAGTTATTTATACTTCGTTGTTTTCTTTTATAGAATTTCCCATGTATTTAGCAAAAATGATTTGGGAATCATTAAAAGATAATTCGTCGAATTACTATTTGGCATTTTTTTCTTTTTATTTAAATATCCCTCTGTATTTCTTCCGACTTGCTTACATAAACAATTTGTTTTTAAAAAAACAAGGTGTTTTGAAGATAATTAAGACCGAATAAACGTGTTTAGGATACATCAGTTAAAGAACCTGGAAAAACGTTTGTTTTTGTCAATAAAAATTAAAAAAAAGAAGTGAGACAAGAGTTATTTGAACCAAGTAATTATACATCGTGTGCAGTAATATGGTAGTGTATTTAAATTTCACTCGAACACCATGAATTAAAAAAAAGAAGAACTTTTTGTTCCCGAGAGTAATTATCTAATTAATTACAATTAAGATAATTAATGAGGTGAATAAACCACAGGCTTGGAAGCGGGCTTATAACTCTCTTTGGCAAATACCTTGCCCAATTTTGTTAATGGATGCTAATTTTTGCTCAAGGGATCTTAGAGCCAAAATATTGTTTGTTAATTTCGGTTTAATGTCTTTATGTACCTAATAATAGTATGAACCTTTGAAGGAATTTATACTAAAATTTTAGAATGTGACAGCTTGAGGACTGACAAGAAGTTCCATGACCCATGTTATTACATTATGACCTTTATCGAACCTTTCTTCCAATGTTCAAACTACATTTTTCATGTTTTTAATTAATTATGATTATGCGGGTAGTCCTAGATAGTTAGGCGCAGTCGATCTGAGTCTTGTTGAAGACACCGGTTCAAATCCGGCCTGGGGCATTGACTTTTTTCATTGAGTGGTGGCCCGACGAAATGAAAAATTTGACCCTCAACCTTGGCGAGGCAGTAAAGGACTCTAATGAGAGAAAAAAAAATTAATTACATCGTTATTGATCGACTCATAGTGAATCATGGTCCATGTTAGTACCTTCAATTTGAGCTCACGGACCTACACAAAATTGAAGACGTAAATAGGTTAGTAAGAGAAAGTTAGATGCGCGCACCTTACTAGATTTTTATAAGCTTCTAATTAATGCTTCAGTGTCGAGTTCCGAGGGGAGGGGGAGATTTTAAAATGGTAAAGAATATGGCTTTGTTTAATTGAAGCTTATATTGATTGAAAAAATAAATAATTGTACATCTAGACAGTAAACCTATTCAATAACTTAAAAAAATATATATATATATATATTGTGTACTTTTTAAATTTCTTTTTATACTTTGCAAGCTATTTAATACGTTGTAATAGAGTATGTAAATTGTATAAGTTGTAATAAAGTCGTTGTCAATTTTTAATCTAATCTAGGTAATTAATTATCCGTATTAAACATTTGCTACTAGTATTTATTATGCATTGGGTGAACAAAGAGATTTCAAACGAATAATTATTTTTAAAAATGATTTACCACATTAGCTGCTGAAGGCCACCCTGAGAGGATATAGCCATGTGGGTCTATCGAGATATGAGTTGGAATCCAGTTTTTGGTTGTCAAACAACTAATGGATATGTCATGCCCTAAGCCCGCAGGAGGTTATTCATTTCGGATAAGCTACTGACAGTACACTCTCTTCCATAAAGTGCCCCGTAGCTTTCAGAAATAATCGACGCACCGGCCGTATGCGCGTCACGGGAAACGAACGGTGACGTAGCGAGAGTGAATCCTCACCCAACCTCCAGAAGATATCCCAGCAACAATAGTACACTAGATGTTGAATATTTATTTTATAATATAAATTAAAATGGTTAATTTTATATTATTTATATCAGTTATGATAAAAGATTAAAAAATTTCAGTAAGTAAGTTTTTTTAAATAAAAAGAACTACTTTATTGTATTTTATATTTCACAGAATATTACTATAATTATGAAAAAGATTGTGAAAAAAATTAAAACTACATTAAGCCTATCTTTAAAAAAAAAAAAATAATGATATAGAAAAATTATTAAAATCATATTTTGTACATGTATATTTTACATTATGTTAATTTGTCAGACTTTTTATTGGATATATTCTAACATTTTTATTATTACTCCAGTCATTATCATTATTTTATTATTACTCCAGCCCATCTGGAGTAAAATATAAATTCGTAAAAATTATTAATGTGAAATTTAGAAAAACACAAGTTATGTCAGTGTATTTTGCCACCAATTTCCACAATGTTTTGAGCTTATGTTAGGAATTACGGCGTTGGTGATGCATATAATGTAAAACAAATTGGGTTAATGTGATTAAAAAAAAGTAATTAGGACAAGTTTTTGATCGTTTTTTTTAAGTTACGTTCCACTGTGCTTTGGCTGTTTCAAGCACATACTTTGAGTTGTGAAGGTAGATACTTCATATACTACTTCATTGAAGATTGAATTCAGTGTCATTTTGAAATATCTGAAGTGACTAGTAATGCAGAATGTGTTCGAACAGTTCTTAGGTCTGCGCAATGCAGTCATAACCACAGATTGTTTTGCTGGCCCTGAAATGTCACTCCTCTATTTGGCATCGAGATAAATCTTCAACAAAAACCAAAACTTCAGATAAAGTGGTTTTCAAGGATATGCTATGCATACGGTCGTTAATCGAGATGCCAGGATAATCGCTGAAGGCAATTATCCAAAAATATATTTATTAAGATTGAGTCTTGCAAAACTATTATTATTATTATTGGAAAATTATTGATTGACCGTGTGTATAGATGAATGGAATATGGTCCGGGTGCGGTCAAACATTATAAACTCAAATAGTAGAATTATACTATTTTATTGAGCCAACGTTTCGCCCCACGTTGCAGGGCTTCGTCAGGGCTAAAAAAGATAAGGAAAACTAAGTTACAAAAATGAAAAAAAAAAAGAAGAAACATAAGTGTAAAATAACAGGGGTATAAAATGTAAAAACGTAAGATATAATAAGAAAAATTAAAGGTTATAAATAGTAAATGAAAATGGTAATAATAACAGATAGATAAGAGAAGAAATATTAATGAAAGTACAAATAGAGAGATGAAAAAAGAAAGAAAAAAAAATACAAATCAAATGATGAGACAGAATGCATACCT
>NW_027116287.1:2929156-2930543 GCF_000696795.3 Halyomorpha halys
AAAATTAATAATAAAGTAATTAATATAAGTACACTTAAGAAGATAACACATGAATATAAATTAAAATGTAGATACATGAATATAAATGAAACAGGAAGGATAGTGAATATAAAAATTAAAAAATAAATAAATAGTGTTTGTATCGATTTTAGCCCTGACGAAGCACTGCAACGTGGGGCGAAACGTTGGCTCAATAAAATAGTATAATTCTACTATTTAAGTTTTTTTTTTTTTACCGCACCCGGACCATATTCCATTCATTTATTATTATTGAATTCCTTTCCACAGGCTTTCTGTGTTTACCAGTTTACACATTAAATATCCTTATATTTATAAAAAATATAAAATGATTGAATGATACAGATAATCGGTTTGCCATATAATATTATTTATATTATGAATTGTTACCTAATATATCTAAATAGCTGCTTAGTTGGGTGATGCATCTCGTGGTGTGTAGTGACATCTTAACCGTTGGTGTCGAGTTGTGCTTAAGCAGTGGCGTTCCAGGTCTCATTCGCCTTTCTCGTCAAATCCTGCTTTCTCTTCGGTATTCTTACTTCTGTACTTTTCTGTGCTTCTTTGTTCCGTTGTCTATGTTCAACAGTTTCCATCTCCTTCGTAGAGATGTTACTTTTTCCGAATCTTATTCCCTCTATCATTAGCCACTCCCAGGAAGAATACGTTACAAGGGGCTACAAGTGTTGTGTATTAACTACCTCATGATTTTTGTACCTATTCCACTCGATGGGAAGGTTGTCCGTGTGTTGAGAGGTATCGGCACACCTGTGGCTAACTTATACAAAGATAATTTGTCATATTATTGTCGGAATCGTTAAAACATCATTTAAAGTAAATTGATCCTAAATTTTTTTTTGCAAAATTCTTCTAATAGGTTATCAGTAAGGATGGTATTTATATTTTTTGCGTATACTTTTACATGACTTTCGTATACATGATTATGCTTCTTGGGTATATTTGGTGACATTTAAAGCAAATTTAATATTTATTCTTAAATATTTCATAGTTTTTTTTAATTATTTTTACACATTATCCAACTAACGTGTTCGATAAATATTGAGAGAACGAGAACAAATCTCGTTTTCAATGATTGTTTTTTGGAAGCTTTTAGAAAATGGGTATTCTTGTGAAAGAAAACAGTTTCAATCTTATTTTGAGTTCCTTTGATCTGATCGGAAATCAATAGCGTTTATTTAATAGTAAATTTAATATTATGATTTGATTTATATTTCAAAAAATTTTCCCTCCACCCTAATGAGAATAATTATCAAAACTATATTTATTTATTTTTTTTGTACATCCTTCTTTTTATTAGAAATATTATTATTTAAACTTAAACTATTTAAAAAAATTTAATATACTAAAA
>NW_027116287.1:2930613-2961663 GCF_000696795.3 Halyomorpha halys
ATGTAAAAATAAATCCATATTTATTTACATATTTTGACATATCTGGTCTTAACCAGAGTAAATGAAACACCTATACCACTAGTATCAATGAAGGGTTTGATCAGTACTTGATTAGAAATTGTAGACAAAGGGTTGTGCAAGGAGGTGATTTATTCATGATCACTTCCAACTGCCAGGTTTGTGACACAATTAAGGGTAACGAATTTATTGAGGCTGGGTGTGCCCCAGAAACCCCAGCGTCGATTGGCTAATACAACAGTATAAATAATTATCTGCCACAGCCGGACTCCATAGGTTTACAGGGCAGCGCAGAGCTACCAGGGTAGGTTAAAAATTTATTTTGCAAGAAATAAATATTTGAGTTACCTCTGAACCTACAGCAAATATTTATTTCCTCGATGCCAATTTTAAGATTTTGAGATTTATATTTCAAACCATTTTTTAAATTTTATTTTCTGATGAGAAAATTGATATAACTTAAAAATAAAGTACATTCTCCTTGTGTTGTAGCAATGTCATTTGGCCGAGTAGATACAAAAAATGATTTAAAAAAAAAAATATTTCAAAATCACTATTAGTAATAAAAAAAAATCACTTAATCTACAATATCTGCGTAATATAATACATAATACTATTGCTACAATGTTGTATTCAATATTACTATAGCACTATTTTACTTTTTAATCACAGTATTGTTACGTTATTTTGAATTGAAATGAATTCATAAAATCGGTTACACTCTGAAACGCATACAATCTCTTGTCCTCTAAAATTAAACCTAATATTAATAAAATTTTATCATTGTATTATGACATAGTTATATTTTGTTTCATAATTTTATAAAGACTGTCCAAATCATGAATGTATGCTTATATAGATCATTCGACTATATTCAAGTGAAATATTGAATTTATTTTTAAATCATTCTTAAAGACTGAGAAGTTACTAAAATCAGTCTGTTTGTGGACAATAATTTATGTAGATTAATAAAAAATAAAATTAAATATTTATCACGACATCCCCTGAAGGTTCAGGGACGCAATATTTTCAGAGGAAGAACTGTTACAAGACCAATGGTTTTGCAAGGAGGTATTTAGGCGGTCAAACGCCAGATTTTTACCCAATTTTATGCTCCTGAACCCACAGGGCTGATACACGGCTACAAAAAATAATTATCTACTACAGCCGGATTCGAACCCAGGTCCTTTGAGTTAGTAGTACAGTGCCTTACTGCTGAGCCACCCGCTCCCACAATTTATGTATATGGATGAACATTTTATAACTCGCATGCACTTATAAAATTAAAAAAAGAAAAGAAGAAGGAAGAATATGTAGTAAAAAAGAAAGAAACTTTAAATCGCAATAACACGTATTTTCTATTTTTCAAATAAAATAAAATTATAACTCTGTTGTCAAGTGTTTACTGTATATTTCATAGTTGATGTAAACGGTTATTGGGAAAGTTCTACCAACTGCAGTTTTCTTATGGAACAAACTTTATTCCCCCTTCTTAATATTTTGTGGCTTCGTTGTTCTTAAAAACTCTTATGTATTTTTTCACCTCTTAAATTTTTAGCTGTATAAGTTCCGAGCAAAGTAATTTTATTTTTTCATAAATTCTGAATCGATTTAAGTGAAATACAGTGTTTAGATGATATTAGTACTAATACATTGCAAATGTATAATTTGTTTTTATAAATTTTTATTGTTTTTAATTATTTATATGCAACATAGCATTACATTTTTTTTTCTTTTTTTTCAAACAATAGTTAGCTATAACCTCAATGCAAAATATTTTAAATATTATATTTATTTAACAGTTTTTTTTTTAATATTTATTTTTTCATCAATCATCTTCTCGCACAAAGTTATATTTATTCATCCTCATTATTCCAATCTTTAATGCATTCCTTCTTTAGTAATCTGCCAAATATATTCAATCCGTTACCCAAATGTAACGCAAATTAAACGAAATTATCAATAAATAAAAATAAAAAATAGAATAGAATGAGTATAAAAATAAAGTAAATATACATTATATATATATTTCAACAAGTTGAAACAGACAGAAATAGGTTAAAAAAAGCTAAAATAAAAATTACTATCTACCACCCTGGCATTCCAAAGGAAATCCTTGGGTTTCTTTACTGAAGCAGTCATCCTTTCTCGTATTCTTTCATAGTTAGAACAGAAAATATAGATCTCTTGAATCCATTAAAGAGGTAGCACATCTCAAATCAATAGCTAGAAGTTGACAACGTCTCGGTGCCCTTAATCTGTATTTATAAGAATATATTTTGTGAAAATGCTTTATAAAACTAACGAATTCGAAGCATAATGATTTTATATATTTATCTTATTTAAATTTGTTCTTTGTTCTTTTTTAACTTTTTGTTATAAACATTCTCTCAATTAGTCCTGTTTTTGTAGTTTTTTTTTTGTGAATATAAATTAAGTCAAATTTAATAACTGAAATACTAAATGATTAAGCATAGTTATAAAAAATAAAAATATACATTATATATAATATTTTAAATTTCTTGAGACTGGTATTTATTGTTTAAATAAATTAGTTTGTATTCATGTTTAGTCTCAACACTCTTTATTATATAATCAAAATCCCAACGTTTCGGCCAATTCGGCCTTCCTCAAGAACAATTAATATAAATTTACACCTCACACTCAATTATTATTAAAAGCGTTTTGAAGGTTATTCTTTCCAGGTTATTAATAACAAATCAAATTATCCTATTTTGTCAGAATTTCATCGATTTTAAAAATATTTAATTTGAAATTACTTAACACTATCCATAAGTATATCATAACTATTTTGATAAGATAGTTTATAGTGTTAAGTAATCTAAAATTAAAAGTTTTAAAAATTAATGAAATTGTGACAAAGGATGATTTGACTTATTATTAATGACCTGGGCAGAATAGCTTGCAAAACGTTTTTAAATAATTGGATGTGAGGTGTAAATTTATATTTTAGAATGTACTTGAGGATGGCCGAATGGGCCGAAACGTTGGACTGTTGATGATATAATAAAGAGTTTTGGGGCTTAACATGGATACCAACTAATTTATTTAAATAAAAATATACATTTATTCAAAATTAAAAGCTGAAATGAAAAAACTGATAGATATATTTACACAGATAAGGAAAAAACACAAGGAATAAATATTTTTTTTATATATATTTATTTATTGCTATTTACAACTGTACATTATAATACATTTAGTAAATCAGATCTCAGTTAAATTGGTAGAGGCGTGTAGAGAAACTACCCATTGGTAGCACTCTAATGATAATTTACATTAACTGGTCTCGTGGCGATCTTCTTTTCAGGCGCCTTGGAGGACTGCCAGGAATGGAAGAGGATGCAAGATTAGAAACTAAGGGGTTTGAGTGATTGAGAGAGTTTATAATGGAAAGAGTGATATCTGGTTCGGGCTAGATTGGTTACGAAGGGAACATTAAGGTCTTTATGTATGATTTTATTTGTGACAAAGTAAGGAGCATTGAGGATTTTACGAAGGATTTTGGATTGTAAGGATTGAATACGAGAGGAATTCGAAGGTTTAGTGGAGCCCCAAAGCTCAACTCCATATGTCCAGATTGGCCTTATTACAGTCATGTAGATCAGTCTTTTGTAATGTGTTGGAAGTTTAGACCGTTTGTCTAGTAAGTGCTGTAATAGTCGGAATCGACGTGCAGTCGGAATAAATATTAAAAAAAAAAAAAACTAGCAAGAAGTTCTCAAGCCGAGAACTGACAAAATTCAGTTCAGGCTCAGGTAGATAGTAGAAATATATCTGTGAAAGTCACTTCATCACGTTAATCTCCATCCCGTCGATATATTAAAATTTTATATTGTTCACAGACTGCTTGAAGGTAAAATTAAAGACTTAATTGTACAATAAAACCATTCCAACTTAATAAAACTTTGTTTGCAGTAGTATATATTCATATTGTTGTCGGTTTTTAATAGTATTTTGACCACCTGTCTTAAATATCGCTTCTAAAACTAGCTTAGCAAAGTTAGATATATAGCTGGAATGCTTATGAAACGAAGCAACTTTTAACGAAATCCCCATAATTATTCTAATTAATTGCTCAGGATTCTACGGTTTTTTTTTTCGAAAGTTATTTATGAACGAAGCGATATTTTTCTTCAAATTGATGTGTGTATTGCAGGAAATTCATCTTAAATTCCAAAAAATGACGATGAAACCAGATAAATCTTCAGTAATAGCAGGGAAATTTTAATTTTTATTAAAGTTATTTAAAAAAAAAAATAATATCTGGACAATTGCTTGAGATAGGAAGGTAAGGTTGGTTGAACATGACTACATTTTTTTGTTAACTAGCTCCTTATCACAATTATTGTCGATTTCTGAAAAAAAAAACCCAAAAATCCTAATTCATTACTTAATTAATTAGAGTTTTAGGATCGCCAGATATACAACATTGTTGGTATTAAGTAGGGTATAAACTCATTTTTTCAATTATTTATCAATGGATGTTTTATGGGCTCTTTATGGGAGTGTTATTCTTTAGGCTTTTGTACTGTTAGTAGTACAAACCAGAATCACGGCAAACATAATCCTGGGGCTTGAAAAAAAAACCTTTTATTTAAATACCTATGTAATTAAACTTTATTATTAACTTCATACAATGTTAAAAATAATAACGGTAATGAAGAATAATGATAATAGGATAATTATTTTATTACTAAAGCCGTTTTGTGTGTTCTTGGAATGATGAGCTTGGCGTGCGCGGATGCATGATATCCCAACACGTGACTTATACAAGGCAGCATTAATCCAATAGAGTATTTGATTATAAATTGCTACTACACTACTGTAATTAATATATAACGATTCTAAGCACAATATTTCATGAAAAATTTATATCATTCCGAGTAATGCATAATATATCCAGTATCTCAGTGTCCAGTATCAGTAGATATCTCCAGTAGTTCATTCTAAATTTCGATTTGCATTCGATTTAAAACGAATCAAACGAATTATTTATAATCTAATATATGTCGTATAAAATATATCTTTATAGTCATGAAATGAAATGGTAATTTATTATTAATTTTTTTTTCGCACCCCTTAAAGTGCCGCCCCCGTTGGCCGCTCCCCCGCTCTATTATGCTACGCCACTACTTTGAATTCACCATGTTCAAAGTTCGATCTAATGTAAATATTTTAGTCAATTGTTTAATAATTGGTATTTAGTTCGTTCCTGATTAAAAATTCATTAAGTATATATTTGTGTTTTAAATAAATTATTTTTTAGAAGGTCATTCTGCTCAGGTCTAATAATTTTAGTCAAATTAAGTTATTTTGTCATTTGTATATAATATTAATAATAAATAATATAATAATTAATAATAAATTGGCATTATATATATTATTGTTATTATTATTATTATTAGAAAAATTGATAGTTGACTGTTTAATATAGATTATAGGAAGATGGTCAAGTTAGCGGCCAATAAAGGTACAAAAATAGAAAAAAAGTTTTCATAATTTATTCTAATAGTTTATTATTTTGTACCTTACTTCTGTAAATCTGGCGGTCGAGCGTGATTGTTACCAAATCACCTCCTTGCACAACTGTTGGTCTAGTTTCAGTACTTCCTTACAAAGCACTGCAACATTGGTTGTAGTGGTACAGAGTTTAATTACATTTAGGTCTACCTGGCGATCCACAAGTACAATCTTAACTATAAATTCGCACCTCACATCCAGCTATTAACATTTTTTTGCAGACTATTCTGCCCAGGGATTATAATTTTAGTCAAAACATCTATTTTGTCAATTTCTCATTTAATTTTAAAACTTTAAATGCAAATTATCTATCACTATTATCAGTCACTCATCAACAATTTTATTTAAAATAATAGGAAAGAGTGTTTGAGACTGAAATGGATCCAATTTATTTTATTTAAATAGTAATTATTATGATTAGTCCATAGTTATCAAGTTATGTGTTAATTTATTTATCAACCAACATCCTCTCACTTTATAACACAATTATCTGTTAATGGATGTTACTTTGCGATCAGTTTTGCCCTGAAGTCAGTGAATTCGATACCCATTGAAAATTAGTGATGATAGTTTTGATATCATAGTCATTAACGGACATAGTCCATTATCTGTAATAGAGATGTTAGGGACACGCCCTCTTTTGTGCTAATTAATCTAATTTTACATGGACTAATTATCTTTTTTTTATATTTTAAAATTAATTGCATCGACAAACTGTAACTTTAGTAGCTGTCTGACCTAAGCTAACTCTAATTACCTCTAACCTTGTACAGAAAATTGTTTAGTTGATAGAAGTTTTAGTGACAGAACTGTTATTTAATAATATCCCTGTCTATTACTAGTATATTGTTTTGTTTTTTAATTTAATTAAATTTTTGTCCTCTTGTTTAAAGATTTTTTGAAAACGCATTGACTAAATATTAGAGACACGAAAAAGAGAAAAATCAATCTATTTCTGAACTGTAACTGAATAAAAAGTTTATGCAGAGAAATAAAAAATAGAATTAATAAGAAGTAATAAACTAGAGAATTAAAAAATCCTATTCATTTTATTTTTATAGAAATAACTTAGTTATCTGATACCAGAACCTCTTTGATTTTCTTATAACATTTTAATATTTAATTTTTAGACACGTTTCGTAAATTCTTAGCTGAGTAATGTTTTATTTTTATTAAAATATTAACTAGCTGGCACGGCAATGCTTCACTAATGCTATTTTTGAGAATGTGTATAGATTTAATGAACACGATTAATAGTTTGGATATAAATTATTCTATCTAGCTAAAAAAAAAAAACTTTATTATTACGGTTTGGTCACATAACTTCAGCTTATAAAGCAGCCTCCACATTGTATTAATGATTGACATATTTTATTTTGTGTTATTGACGTTGTATGTTATTTTGGTACCAACCGATAGATGTTACCATCTCGTCGGACCACATTTGTTTTACTTTTATGAATAAATTTTTAAAAAATAAATAAATTTTTAAGTTGAAAAATATTAAAATCTCTTGATTGTGAGTTTATCTTGTTCCTTAGTATTGGTATATTTTCCTTTAACTAAATAAACATTAACTTAGTGTTTTTTAATAAAAAAAAACAATCTTTTTTTTTAAGTTGTTGTTGTTGTCTGGGGCTTTAGGGCGTAAAACCCTGAGGTCATCAACGCCCATGTTTCGTGCTTTATAATTCTGTTTCATTTATATTATAATTCTATTTCACTTTATTTTTCTCTTTAAATAATTTCGAAAAAAATTAAATAATTACTTCTTTTATACCCATATAAAGAAAACAGTTTTTCCAAAGTTTTCGAGCATGTTGGTATAATTGTGAATTTTTATGATCGCCAGGTGTTTGGGGTAAACGATCTTCATGGCTTTTAGTGAACTTAAAGAGTTGGTAATGATAACTATGTTAGTATTTGTTACTGTCATGGAGAAGTATTACTATATGTAAGAATAGGATTCGACTTATTTATTAGTTAGATATCGATTACTAAGAATCTTATTTAAGAAATTTATAAATTCTTCTATGTGATGGAACCACTTCGATCCTAACCATAGTGACTAAATATTAGTATATAACATATTAAATAACTAATTTTTTGTGTTTTTTATTTAATAAATTTAATATTCTGATATATTTCAAACATAATTTTTATCATTAACATTCATAATATGGCTGATCCGGAACAAATATTTCTTCTTGTATTTTTCAATTTAGACGATTGTAAAGAGAACGTGTAAAATATACAGCTATTGCTGAAATAAAAGAAGATATGATGGACCATTCTGTCCCCGCAATAAACTTTCTGATAAATCAAAGCCGCCCAGAATGACGTCTACGAAATGTTTAATGTCCAACAACCCTTACAGTAGCAATGGGCCGGGCCTCCTGCTCTTGTGCTCAATATTTTATAAGTACATTCCTGAAAGCGAGACCGCATCTTCAAACCAAAATCATGTTTGAACAAAAATCTCCTCAAATATAATTTAGTAAATTATAACTTTTATATTTTTCTGAATTAAAAGATTTTTTTAAATAATGTTTATTGAAGAGAATTAATAGAATCTGCCACAAATTAAGGGCATTACGAAATTAACATTACATAAATCCAAGATTTAGTAGAAAACAAATTTAAATTAAAAATGATAATAATAAGAGAAAGATTTGGCCCCAAAAAGACACAAGAAGGATATAGACTAAGACCCTAAAAAAGAAATCTATTAAGATACATAGGACCTAGTAACAGAAACAAGGAACAGGACACTGACATTTCAAAAACATATGGTAAGAATGTCCTCGGAAAGACTAAACAAATATTCCAAAAAATCTGAGGATACACAAGGTCAGGCAGATGAAGGAAGAAACGGAAAGACTGAGAATAACCGACCAGGACTGTCTGGACGAAGAAAGATATAGGAAAAGACTGAAAGAAATCAAGGTTCTTGTGGGAAAGAAAAATTCGAAAAAGTGGGTCGCGTGGACAGTAGGAGGAAAACAATGGCACGTAGAGATAATGTGGGAAAATGGAAAGAAAGGAAAAACAAAAACGAGAGAGAACCCAAAAGTAATGATATTCACGTGGTCTTTAAGACCGCTCCGTATAACATAAACACTTTATAAAATAAATACTCGTTCGTAAGCTAAATGTAAAGTAATTTTGCAACTGCAAAATATCAATCATTGCTTCGATTTACGTAGTTACCGTAGAACCTTAATACAAAAAATTCTTGACTTTTCTTCATTAATCACTGTTCACTTACTAGTAATCAAGAAACTTCAACAAGGATTTACATATCATTTTAATCTAAATATCATACCTTTCTCCAACGGACACCCCTCTTAACGTACCATTTAGAAATATCTGGATCTAGAAGTATACTTTATAATCCATACTGCTTTGCAACGGACATTCCTCTCTACCGACAATTTTCAAATTCCCTATTAGGAAGTAAATATGGGCGTTTACACCCCTTTGCAACGGACACTGTTTTAACAGAAAGAAAAACGAAATTTTCTTCACCTACATATTAATTTACTCTTCAGAATATTTAACTGTCTAAATCATTATACATCCCTGCTTCAAGCTATCACACTACCAAACAATCTTAATACACCATTCAATCTTCCAGGGTGAGACTAAGGCAACATCCTAACCTCCCTAACCATGTGTTTACAGATCATTACCAACTACAGTTGTGTTAATGCCCCAATTATTCCTTTAGCTCCTCTCTCTCGTCTTACCTGTTTATAATTGAGTTTAATCTAACTAATTAGGATCAAATACGTATCATGTTACCAAAGCGACTGTTGCTTTAGTTGAGTCCCTTAGATAATGGCGAGATATTAACTTTGTGTTAATCGATAAGTAAATACTGTTCATTTAATTATTATAAACATATATGTATATATAGTTGACCGTAAAAATTGATATATAAGAAGATAGTCAGGGTTGCGGTCAAAAGAGAAACAAAAATAGTTTACAACTATTTATTTTCCGACGTTTCGCCCCACTTTGCAGGGCTTCATCAGGGCTAAAAAGATACAAAATGATACAATGATAAGAATAAAAATACAATGATAAGAATAAAAATACAATAAGAATAAAAATAAGTAACAATGGTAAGAGTAAAATTTTTTTATAAAAATACGTAAAATATACAGTTATAAGTACAGGAGAAGGAAAAAAAAGAGATTAAATAAACGACATAAAAGAATAATTATAAATAAATAAGTAATAATAAAGATTTAAAATGTTTTTTGTTTTATGTACATCTCCTGTACTTTTTTTTTTTTTTTTAATTGGCTATTTTACATATTTTTATAAAAAAATTTTACTCTTGCCTTTGTTACTTATTTTTATTCTTATCATTGTATCATTTTATGTCTTTTTAGCCCTGATGAAGCCCTGCAAAGTGGGGCGAAACGTCGGAAAATAAATAGTTGTAAACTATTTTTGTTTCTCTTTTGACCGCAACCCTGACTATCTTCTTATATATAAATTATTATAAACGTTCGCCTTATTTCGTGAATCTGTATACCTTGGAGACAATTGGTTCTTTACAACTCGGTAACAGTTTTCGCAGACCTTAGCAAGTGTTAATACGCTGGGATAGATGTACCAAACTTTATTTATATTAATTTTTTGTTCTTTCCTCATTCCTAATTTTAATATAAGTTTTTTTATTTACACTTGTAAATCTAATTTACAATCAGCAGAGAGCTGTACTAATCAGGGGTTGGCACGAGGGAGAGGCACCTAATGGTGCATATTGTAATATTAGCCAATAAAAGTTAAAAAATATCATATCTTTGAACTACAAATTTTAAAATAGGCCATGTAATCCTAATATCAAATAAAAAACGAACTTTCGTAAAAGGTCAATTTTAATCAAATCTATATAAAATATAGCCGATTTTTATGTTAAAAAATCCTTTAAATTATAAATAAGTAGTCAATAAAAAAAGAAAACATATGTATTATCTTTATGTATAATTAAGTCAATTTCTTAATACATATTCTGGTTTAGAAACATCTCTAATCTTATTGTGAAATCAATCAGGAAATACTATAAAACCAGTTTTCATTTTATAGCCTTGGCAGATGATAAAAAAATTTAATGCTCTGAATAAATTTTACAAGGACATCTATAAAATTTGAATGAAAACTGAGATATAAACATTTTAGACAATTATGTCTTTGTACGTAAGATAAATCTAACATAAAAAAACTAATATAAAAAAAAGATAGTTTTTAAACTGGAATAAGATATGTCCTAATTCACTGATTTATCTGACTCTTGATATTTTTAATTATAAACAAAATCGAGAATGCATCATCTCTGTAATACGATGTATTATAATATATAATGTGAGTCAAAAGCCTGCAATTCATGTGATATTTTCGCATGATAAATTTAAAAAAGGAGATAAAATCTATAAATTTAATGTCCTTTTTTAAATTTTAAGGTCGTAAACTACATTATTTACTTTAAAATATTAAAAAAAGGAAGGGAGATATACGTTTCGGTATTATTTAAATTAATATATTCCCTGATAATAATTATATTTACTTTATTAAGTTAATACTTATTTTTAAACAATTAATTTTATTAAAATGTGCGTTTAGTAGCATTTATAAACTTAGGGAAATAAACAAGCATTTCATTATATGAAGAATACAATTGGAAAAGGGAAAAAAAAATTTAACACAATTATTTTTTTTTTTAATTTAACACAACTTCATGCGGGACGAATCTTATGGATTAAGTTAATTATTAAATAATTACAAAAATAATAAATGAGAAAATATATTACAGTACCTAATTACTTAGAATCATATTAATCATAACTTTTCTCAGCTCTATTTATGTTAGCACCTTTGCGTACTGTACCCGCTCTGGTTCATATGTCTTATGAGAATGTTGATGTGTGATGTTCTGCATTTTATAAACTCGATTATTTGTGATTTTAATCTAACAGTTTATTTATGTATGATAATTAACATTCGCATTGCCTTAAAATAAAATAAGTAGGGTAATAAAAAAAAGTTTATAGTGGATGTAATATAAGGTATTATGTTTTAGTATCTATTAGCTTATTTTGAACTTTTCAGTTCGATGTAAAAAAATATTTTCATAGCACTTTCAAAATTATTTCAAATAATAAAGAACACTAGTATGTTTAATAATACATTATAAATGAGAAATTAAAATAAATTGTAGGCACAGGTTGCATGAAAGAGACATTTTGCACTAAATTAAATTTGGAAATTAATGATTATAGTGTGTAATAAGAAAAATCATAACAATAAATCAGACTTTTTAACAGAGCAGTAATTATATTGTTGTTAAAAAGTATCAATCTTAATTAATTTTGAAATGATAATTAACAGCACGCTAAACTACCAGCTATTAAGTAATTAATATCCTGTCCTAAAGTCAAATACGACGAATAAACTAAACTTTAAAATACTTGGTATAAGCTATAAAGGGTGTTCCGAAAATTTTTAAAAAATATTTATTTATTGCTATTTACAACTGTACATTATAATACTTTTATTAAATCTGATCAAATTGGAATGTTACAGGCGTGTAGGGAAACTACCCATTGGTAGCACTCTAATGACATTTTACATTAGCTGGTCTCGTGGCCATCTTCTTTTCAGGTGCCTCGGAGGATTGTTAGGAATGGAAAAGGATGCAAGGTTAGAAACTAGGGGGTTTGAGTGGCTAGGGAGTTTGAAGGGAGTTGGAAGGAGTGATATCTGGTTCGGGCTAGATCGGTTACATAAGGAACATTAAGGTCTTTATGTATGATTTTATTTGTGATAAAGTAAGATTTTAACTAAATAAAACACAGTTTTTTAAATTTTTTAATATGAGGTTTGTGTTTCGAATAACACTCAGGGCAAATGGACTTCACGGATTTGCTGGTAAATACGCAGTCTTTTGTCGAAATTTTCCATGACCATTTCCTTGGCTGAATTTTCTCTTTCAATGCACGTGTGCTTGTGAGCTAGTTGGTACAGATCTTTGATTTCAAATAACCTTGTAAAAAAGAAATCCAGTGGTGTGATTTGACACGATCTAGGTGGCCAATTCTTATCACCGAAACGAGAGAGCAGAAAATGTTTTATGCAGTAATTGAATTGTTCCACGGGATGTACCGAATGCTGCACCGCCTTGTTGAAACCGCATAAATATCATCCAGTTTAGGTAGAATGAACTTGAATGAATCCAACGTCAGTGACATCCATTGCTTGACCAGCTTTATTTTCGAAAAGTATGGTCCAATGATTTCTTCAGCCTAAAAACCGGATCAGTAACCTTTCGAGAATGTATTTGGTTTTCAACAATCACATTTGTGTTCTCTAGACCCCAAATGAGGCAAGTTCGATGATTATCAAAGCCATCAATGTGAAAATGTGCTTCATCGCTGAAAATTTGTTCGAAAGATCGGACACACTTGTTGATATTCATTAATCCATTCAACAATCTCTCTGCGCTGCATGGCCATTAGGCTTCAGTTCTTGTGTCAACTTTTTAAGCTTAGGGACGCAGATATTTTGCAGAGTAAGCACTCTTGCACTCTAGAAAGCGTCTTGAAATTTGATATTCTTGTCAAACAACGCCGATTCGATGTTTCTGGACATTTACGCACTACTTCGATATTGTCGTCTGAACAGTTTATTTTATGATAACCAGTCGTTTTAGCAACCAATGCCTGAATATTTTCATAATTGACGAAGTTAAACTATTTCGATCATATTTTGTAAGAAATTTTCAAGTAGTGGCCACCAGTTTTTAATTAATTTTGAAACAGTTTTTTCTTTCCTTTTTTTTATTGTGACTGACAATTCCACACATATGCGAGATTACCTAGAGGTAACCAACCTATTTTACCCATGGTTGGGGGTCAAGCATTCATTTCGTGGGACCAATACAGAAATTAAAGTCGACCTCCCTGGCCGGATTCGGACCGGTACCGCTGCAGTCAAGGGAGTCGCTTAGCTTTCCTAGCTACAAACGGTTCCCTAAACTATTAGCTGTTAACAGGGTTTCAATCAACACTTTACTGAACAAAAACAAGGTAATTATATACATTGCGTTAATTTTAGAGCGCCCTTTATAATTAGCTATTTTTTATACTTTTATATCAATATATACATTTTTATTAGGATTTGTTCAAGATATTAATCAAAGTGAAAATTGTTAATGATAAGTTACTTTTTTTCGTTTAACTAAAAAAGCTCATGTGCTGTCTGCAACATAAACATCAATTTTCCATATTAATACAAATATTAGGGTTTCACATGAAGCCTATCTGTCCCAATATCTAACCACATATATTTTTTTTCTCGTATTATAAACTCTCTAACCACCAAGCCCCAATTTTTTTTTAGAGTTGCTATTCGTCCAACATGAATAAAGGTACACTTTTTTTTGTCCAGTTTAACTTCCTTACATTATCTAACTTAGGGAGGAAAGCCGGGTTATTCTATAGGTTACCAACCTATTATAGCTAGAGTCGGAAGGCTGAGGTTCATTCAGTGGGTCAGCCATAAATTAAAAGTCGACTCGTCCAGGCCAGATTCGAACCGTCACCATACAGCACGTGAATGTCAAGTTAGTGCCTGAAACTCACAGTGTAGAACGTTTCAATGATTATTTTATAACATTATGAAGTAGGATGAGTTTTCGAAACGTGAAAACTGCTGTTTAGAAAAATTAAGAGTTTCCTCAGGTTTTCCGACGACATTAGCCACGTGGCCATTACTGCTTTTCCTTTTTCCACGGATGTCTTCACGTTTACAACTGATTGAATTTGTTTTTTGGAAGGGAAAACTTTTAAGGTCAATTCTAGGCCGACAGATGCGAGGACACGTATAACGTCTTCGTGTGAATATAATCCAGCTGTGGAATTCATTTATTCTTCTTGATTGTTTTTTTTTTAGGGAAATAATTATTACCTGAGTTTTTGGGACAGAAGGCGGTGTAGTTATCACATTTCAATTACAGTTAATTGTATTTTTATTTTTTTTTTACGATATTAGTTGAATGTTATGATGGTAGAGCAAGAAACTCTTCCTGAAGTCGAGACTTATCGTGTAACGTGTTCACTAGTGCGGATTAGGTTTTAGGTAGGTGAGGAAATAAAAACGACAAACGTTTGATAACAACGGTTCTCCTCTCTCAAAACGAATAAACTGTTGTTCCAAACGAATAACAACAGTTATTTTTTAGTCCGCCACTAGAGTCGTTGTAAGTTGTAAGTAAAACGGTTATTCAGGTACAGTGAAGGCAATTTAATAATTATAACCTTAATAGTTTAGGTTCGTATTAATCTAAACAATTACTTGAAATACCTCTCTATTTGAAAAAAAATGTTACTAGTTATAAACAGATTTTAAAATTATAAACAGTACATATAAATAATTGACCGTATTATTTCAAATAATGAAGAATATTGCGGTTGCAGTCAATAGAGAAACAAAAATAATTAACAACTATTTATTTTCCTACGTTTAGCCCCACTTTGTAGAGCTTCATCAGAGCTAAAAAGATAAAAAACATATATGAACATTTTAACGTTGTAAGATAATAAGATATAAAAAAGTAAATTGAGAAAATTATATACAAATAAAAGAAAATAGGAAATAGAATAGTATTGATATAAAATGAACAATGATAAGAATATTTTTTAAAAAATGTAAACTTTAAGGTTAAAAATGTACAGGGAACATAATAACACGCAAAAACAGAAAAGTAGATTTGAGAAAACAAAATTTAACACACTAAAATACGAAAAATAAAGCAATAGGACAAATAAAAAAAAATAATAATAATGATAATAAATGAGTAAATAACAAATAAGGACCACCTACCTGTTCAAGTTAATAACTTTGGCGGCTTTGATAAAATATCGGAAGCGTACATGAGTGGAGGGGGAGGTAACGGTTAACGGTTTTATTTCTGTTTCAAATATATCTATCACGTTTACAAGAAAGAGATATAAAAATATGAAGAAAAATTACATTACATAAACAAAATAAGTGGGCATGGATTTCCCATTTACTATTTAAACATAAATAAACTTGACAATAATTATTTTTTTCCTGGCAATTTCATCATTAGGTAACTATTTAAAATAATAGAAGCTACACAAATCATTTTGAGTACTTGTTTCAAGTGACAGATGAAAAAAAAAGTTTATTTAAAATAATGTAAGCAAATGACAATTACCTTTATATAGCATTATGATTTTATTAACAACTAATTATAGAAATACATTTAAAAATAACATATTTTTAAATCGAAGGATTTCCGACTTTACTTATTGTTTTCATATCGGTTATGTTTATCAACTATTAAATAATAACGGAAATGGAAACTAATATGATGGTAATCTCTGACTCATTTCATTCGTTTGTTTTATGAGCTATTTCTTTTTGACAGTTCTTAAGAGCTGATGTCTTTGATCAACCAACAGTTCATTAACGTTTGGGGAATAGTAGAAACGATCACCACTAGTTTCAGGTCGTATGTGGGCGGCGCCGGTTTGAATCCGGCTTGGGGCTTGACTTTATTCATTAAGTGGTGGTCTTACAAAATGAAAAACCTGACCTCCTCTCTCCCCCCCCCTCCAAATATGGATAAAATGGGTATCAGTTGTAGAGATGGATAGAATGACAGTATCAGCTGTTTTATGAAACCAAGAAGAGCGTTAGTACTTTTAAGTTAGTTTACCTGAGTAGATTAACTAATTTTGTATAAATCTTGATCTTATTCGTTTACTTATATTAGGAGAACTGAAGGGCGTTGAACTACAACTTTCTATAAGAATTTCAAGCATACTATAAGTTTTGTATTTATGGTTTGAATGGTGTAAGTTATCAGCCCATAGAGTAAGAAAGAGTAAGGCATTGACTGAACCCTCAAATCTCGTCTTGACTAATGCACCGCTCTCAGCGGGCCGTGCACAAAGGACGAGAAGAATTGGAAGTTCGATGAGGTTATTAGTTCATTTCTTCTGGAGATTGCCTCGCCGACGTCGAAGCCCAATCAGACCCTTCTTCGGCTGACAAGAAGGACGAAGGACCTCCAGAAGGATGATGGATGGCTCTGACCCTAACGATGGTCATCGTCACTCACAAAGGTTGTTAATAGCTCCTGGGTGCCTCGTCATGGGCAACGGTCAATCATATTCTTGATTGCTCACCTTCCAAATTTGGTTTCTTCTAAATCTAAAATGGAGAAAAATCGAAGTGTGGCATTCTAACATAGTGCTAATATTAATAATGCCGTGTGCCGTAATACCTATGTCCTTCATTAATAACTTCCGACAAAAATACGATACCTACAGGTTTAGAAACATGTTAATAGAAGGGCGATAAAAAAAATAATCATAAATATCATGCATATAAGATTACATTTATGAAGTGACTGAAAATCACAATGGCGTAAAAAATACAATATTTTAAAATGGTGCAAATCCTTCAATTTTGAATATATCGAAATATGTCTTAGAGTGTCTTTCATAACTTTTAGTGGGTGTAAATAGTAACTCTGAAAAGTAGGTGTTATCAGTAAATTCCATGTTTTTGTCGTGATTCAATTTGCGATACGTGTCACCTGTAAGTTAAAAAACCATTACAGAAGATGAAAGTATAAAAATATATTTAAAATGTTTACCTCAGGAATATTCTGTTTAAATCCCCTGTTTAGCAGTACAAAGCATTTGGACCGATTTACGTTGAACGCTCTGTATATGGTCAATCGCGTTCGGCTTCGATAATCGATATTGAGTTGAATACGAAGGAATGGGTTTTGACTAATAATTATTCATTATTAACTAATAATTATTCATTATTAACTAATAATTATAGATAAGTTCACAATCCTGTTAATCCTTAAACTTTAATTTCATTCAGACACTGGTAGATAGCAAAACTATCCTTGAACCCGAATGCCTAAATGTGCAGTATTTATAGCTCTAGTGCCGTTCCCACCTTCAAATCCCGCCTATTCCTTCACGTAATATACCAGCCATGCCTAAATGAAGTGAAATCAATGTAGCTTTTCAACAAAAAATTACAAATTAATTGAATATTTTATTTTTATTATTACTTATCCATTTTAAGAATCTTAATTTTTATTGTTTTGTAAATGGGAGTTTGTGAAATTTGTAAAAACCGACGTAACATAATTTTCTCTTTTTTCTAAATGATTTCACTATTTTTTTTTAAATTTATTACTATTGACTTTTACGCACTTGCTCAGCCTCCACTGGCTCATTACCAGTGATGCGGCGAGGGGGATGCGCTGGGATCTCTCGAGCTCTACTCTACCCCTCACACGTGGGGGATAGAGTGGGCTCAGGGATCCTCAGGTCGATTGTGTAAATATTGTATATATTGAATTGAATCATAATTATTGTATATATTATTTTATCATGTTATTGTATTTATTTATTTTTAATACAGATAATTTGATTATTTTCATCTTGTTTATTCTTTTGTTTGTATTTATTTTAAGAGAGTTTTTTTTTATTTTATTTATTTTTTTTTTTATTTTAGTATGTATGAGATCATTCATCACTATTACCTATTGCCCACAACTGTGTGGCAGATTGTAATATCTATCAATAAATAAATCTATCAATAAAAAAAAAATACTATTGGAATTTAGATTTTGATTTGTTCTTTGTTGATTTTCTATAGTTTCCTTTCTACTATAAGACACTTAAGCCCATTTTTTTATTGCCTGTATTGCACCATCTGCCCAGAAACTTAAAAGTTGTATTTAAAAAAAAAAATATTATTATTCCAATTGTTTCTTACGGATGCGAGATGAGGTCTCTTCCACTAAGGGAAAAACAGTGCCGTAAAGTTTTTTGAAAATAGGAAGGTTACACAACGCTGAGTTGAGGGAACTGCGCTTAGTAAATTCACTTCGGGTTTTAGCGTTATAGTAAATAAGATAAGCGTGGAAGCTTTTGGGACTTAGTAGCGAACGGATCCCTATATTGTTGATAAATACTGAATCGACGGTTAAACCGAAACTATATATAGGAGGATTGGGTTAAGGCTGGTTTGGGTTTGAGGGCCGCCACTGGACCGATGCATGTTAGAAAAGATTGTTGGTATCGGCATCGAACCTTCAGGTTTGGACATGAGGATGATGCCATTTATTATCATTATTATTTTTACATCCTGGATTGTCGATAATGTAATCCTTCTCTGTGGAAACCTTGGTTCGTAGCGAAGTGAGGTTGACTGGGCGTGGTAATGAGATCTGTAATCCCGTAAGCAACAAATATTTATAACAAGACCATATCCTAACGATCTATTGTACAATAGATAATATAAATAAAATAAATTCACCCAATTCCTATTAAAATAATAGATTATTGCTCATCTTAAATTAATTTATTATTTCTATGTCCGCAATAAACAGCAGCGGTAATTTAAAATAATCTACTAGAGTTGTGGCCCTAGCAGGCTCTTTCACAGTGAACGAAGGCTGCAATAAAGCCACAACGCCGTCTAATTTTATTCCACCTAGCGCGACATAACTGGGCTTATAGCTCTCTGTAGTATGCTAATGGGTCCCATTTTATGATTACTATAGTCTCGTCTTGGAGGCGGTTCTCTTATCTAATTCATCCTCTAAAAACCAATGGTGAATATACTATTTTTTTTTTTTTACTATTATGCAATTATTTACCTAAAAGATAAAACGTACAAAAGAGATCGTGGTGGTTCTACGAGTAAAAGTAATTGGGTAGTTTAAAATATTAAAGAAAAAACTCATTATTAACAAACACAATTTTGATCTAAATTACTCTTAACTTTTATTTTTAAAAGCTCTTCAACGTTTCGGCCCTCAGGCCATTTTCAACAAGGCCATTCTCAACCTTAAATATTGATGTCTTGTTTTTAAAATTTTATCTGCAGGCTGATTGTCCATGTCACATATAACTTTTTATATCTTAAATTTAAAAACTTTTTTACACCAATAATCTTCTCTTTATCATTTAAAACCATAAATTATTAATTTATTTGTAAATATTTAATAATCCATTTAAAGCATTCTCTAAGCTTGTTTAATCCCATTTGACTACTTCAAAAAAAAACTTCAGTTTATTTATTTGTTTCAAAGAAGAAACATGACAGTGTCCTATGAAATTCTCTTAATTTTAAGGGATTACTGGAAAACAATTTTCACAGCCACTGAAGCAACTCGTAAAATTATTAAATATGAAGGGGAAGGTGTCCTTGACCAAATGGATATTGATGATCTTCTGCAGAAAGCTGTTGATTCAAATCCGTCCACAAGTACTCGCGAACTTGCCGGGGAGTGTTGTTTGTCGAAAGATACTGTTAGTCGCCATCTGCTAGCCATGGAGAATGTGAAAAAGAGCAGTATACTGGTCCCTTACGAACTTACTCCTCAGCTATCAACTAAGAGGATATTCAAAGAAAAAGAGAGAAAAAATAAAATAATGAGATACATAACAATAAATTAAGTAAATAATATGAGATAAAAAATAATATTGTAGAGGTAAGGATTATAAAAAAACAAATGATAAAAAATGTTATTAAAAATCAGACTGTGTTCATGTAAATAAAGAAATAAACATTATGAAAGGTCTTAGAAAAATGTAAGTAATGAGTAAAAGAAATTAACCTAAGTAATGATTAAAAATATATAGATATTAAAAAAATTAAAATTAACATTACAGAAGAATTTATTTTACCTCCTATTAGCATTATGAATATGTACTTAATTTATTTCTATGTATAATTTAAATCCTGTATGTTATTATTTTGTTTTTCTCTGAATTAAGATTGTTATCTCGATTTTGTTTTTCATACATTATATAAAATTAAGCCTAGTTTATAATCGTTGAAAATTTAATATTAAATAAAAAAATCTATTCGAAAACATGGCACAAATTATGATTAATCGCTCTATTAATTACCGGGATAAGATGACACCTTTAGGACGGGGGAAAATTGATGGTGTTAAAGAGCTTAGTTCAAAGCTAACAGTTTCACCTCCGAAGACAAGAAACTTTTCTATTGTTAGCAGTCCGAAGTATAGCTCACAAAATAAAATAAATTGAACAAACTTTATGAGCAGTAGGTGAATTCCATAGCAGTGGAATTTCATATACAACTGTTGCCCTCCAAACAGTAGGGGACAAAAGACCTTGTAGTGAAATGAATGATTTTTGTCTTTAATCTTTTAAGTCAATTGAACACTATGATCACCGTTACTCGTTCAGCCACTACGATATGTTATATACTTTTATCTTTTAAGCTAATCGTTACTTTTTACTTTCACTCACGTCTATATGGAATATAAAGTAAGGCAAAGCACTGTGCTCGTGCAAAATTTTGAATTAGGGTTTTCAATGAAAGAATTAATGACCACCTAAAAAAATATGTTTAATTTACGTGAGCGAAAGTAGAGGAATAAATTAAGAAAAAATAAAATAGCGATTAATTCATTACCAATCTGCCGAATGTAGTGTAAATTTAATCGAAATCGGATTATGTCAAAACAAAAATTTGATTTCCAACAGACAATGTAAACTGTGGAAGAAATATTTTGATTCTGAGGACATATTTTTTTCATTAAAATTTTTTACTTAAATAGTGAGAAAATTTTTATTAAAAAAAATGAAAGCATTATTTAAGAGGAAGCGTTTATGAAATAGTTTTATTTAATGAGCAAACCTTGAGCTTTATATTTTGTATTTTATCGTGTTTGGTATGAAACCTTCGTTATCGAATAAGGAAAAAAAATTAAACCTTCCCAAAATTTAATCGTTTTTATCGTTTCAGTTTATTTAGATTTAAAAAAAAAACAATGAAAAACTGATTGTTTATTTTTTTAATATATCGAAAGTTATTCGTCCCCTGAAAAATGAAGAACGCTCATTTGACTCATACTAGATTATCAAATAAAATTAGTCAAATCATACTTGTCAAAGATTATTTTAAATATTTTAATATCGATCATATGTCAATTATTTTATTTCCACTTATATATGAAATTAAAAGGTTGTCACTTAAAAGTCTCTTAAGCCCAAATAATCAAGTCCAAAATAAAAAATCATCAAAATCCTATTACTCCAACATTTATGACAAAATGAACTGGCTGGAAGTGAACCTTAAAAGTCAATTTTTCCCAAAAGTCTCGTACAGCAGTTTAAAAACTGTAAAATCGAAGAAAGCCGACCGTCCACGATTTCCCCCGTTTCCATTTATACATACACGGCTTTGTTGTATCTTGTTAAAATGTTGTATTCTTAGCAGGAACAATGTTTATATGTGTTATTTGCATCTCGAGGCCCCTTAAAATACGGATTCTTAAATTAAATGAAAAACAAAAAAATATTACTTAATATTTCCGTGAATTGTAAAAAAATATTTTAATGTAGTCATTGTATCAATATTTTTACTTTCACTTACTCGTGTATGAAATATTGTGATCATGCGAAACTTCTTATTCGAGTTTTTTTTTTTTTTTTATGAAAATACTTGAGGTCCCCTAAGTCGAAGTAACGAAGGCCCGTGATATTGCCACTGTGCATGGTCAGCCGAGTTTAAAAACAAAAACTCGTATGAAAACTTTTTCGATAAATTTATCTGAATTGCCACTTTAAAGATCGATTTTTCACATTTTTCCGATCATCTCGAAAATGGCTCAAACGATTTTGATTAAAATTTGTATTTCAATGTATAATTAAAAGTTCTTTAATATCTGATAGGTTCTTCTTATTAAAACAGTATAATAGGGCTTATCTGAGGATTATTTACCTAAAAATACGTTTAATCTTTATTTTTTATATATTATTAAAAACGCCAAATACAAAATATGTAAGGATTTGATAATTCACTTAAGGAGAAAAGAAGAAAAATAGTTTTACCAGGCTGAAAACACATTCCCGGGAATAAAAGTTGTAATATATACTTATAATATACCGTTGGAAAGCCAAATATCACACCCAGCTATACATATAGCATACCTCCTATATGTAATACCCATTAAAACCTTCACAGGAGGGTATGAAAAAAATATATATTAGAAACTAATAATAAAATATAGTAATTCAGAATGTCAAGAAATGCAATAATAAAACAGTTTGACATTAGACTGGTGGCTAGATGCGCATTAGGATGTTTCGTTCTATCAGTCAGTTAAATCTTTCTTTTAAATATAATGATTGAATGATTTTTTTTTTAAAATTAAACTTAACTTACAAATACTTGAGCCTTTTAGTTGA
Source organism: Halyomorpha halys (assembly GCF_000696795.3). NCBI lineage: Eukaryota > Metazoa > Arthropoda > Insecta > Hemiptera > Pentatomidae > Halyomorpha > Halyomorpha halys. The sequence continues at coordinate 2,953,479 of NW_027116287.1, forward strand.
GAGTATGACTGAACTCGATAAAATAATTTATAGTATTTTAAACATTTATTCTGTAACAATTTAGTATTAAATAAATTCTTCTGAGCAGGATGCACATGTTTACATATTTTATATTTTACATATAATATTTGTATGTTTCTTTAATATTTTTGTTGAGAAAGATATTATAAAATTTCTTGTAATTTGAATCAGTCGCTTAAAGAGCTCATTTGGAAAATTAATACGAGAATGTATTGCCACAGTGAATAATTTAGAATCTGTTCTGAAACGAGCAAGGATTAATATCAAGTAGGACAGTAAGTGAAAGTTTTGTAATGCGCTAGCTGTAGCAAATTTTATAAAAAGAAGTTTATGTAACAAGAAATAAATAAAATAAAGTAAGAACTTTATTTAAGTGGGGAATAAACTAGAAAAAATATGTACCAAATCAAGCAGTAATTTTTTTAAGACCCGCTTAACTTAAGCTATAAGATAAATCGTCTAACTTGAAAGAGGTAAGTCATAACACACATGAGATAGGATATATATTTTATTTTACTATACTAGGATAAAACGAGATATGAAGAATATATCTGCCTCTTTCCATGTAGATGCTTAAATATTAAAATTCCTTTTCTATCCTACTCCTAAGATTACAAATCCTTATTGTTCCCTTTCACGTCACCGAGTTACTAAAAAATGACTTTAACCGGGGAGAGGTTAGCCTTGAGCGTTTTGCTCATATTGGGAAATAAAATATCTATATTTTTCTAGAATTTCATCTATTCTGTATATAAATCATGAATAAAATGGTTGGCGGAGCGGTAAAAAAAGAACAGAAAACAACCATTTATTTACCGACGTTTCGCCCCACTTTTTAGAGCTTAATCAAGGCTTAATAAGAATAAAAAAATTACCATAATAAAAGACGAAAAATAAAAAAGTAATTTCACTATATAACTTAATAATAAAAATAATGAAAGTTTTAATGTTATTTAGTACTTTTTATATTTAAATTTTAATAAAAATGTTAATAGATAAAACCCCTAATTACAAAGGGTCTAGTTAAATGTGAAATTATTAGTTTAAAATACATTTTGATTACCATAACCTTTAGTAATTAGGCGGAAAACTTGGACCAAATCCCGGATCCTAACTGCTTGAGTGACCTTTAAATGTAGATAGGAATTGTTTCCTACTGCGGTGAAATTTCTTTTTAATACATTTCCTTTAATTAATGCAATTTTTTACTGACTATTATTTCGTTTTCTTTTATTCACTTCATTTAATCTTGGTTTGAGTTTGTGTGCCGATAAATTTCTTTTTTTTTTTTTTTGCTAGAAAAAATAAAAAAATATTTTAACCCATTTCTACCCAATGATAGAAATAATGTGAGATTTTTTTTTATTTCTACGTCAATTGATGTCAAAATTATATCATTAGTAAATATAAAAATTGGAAATATTTATTTTTGTAATATTACTTAAACGAACTGGGAGGATCAGTGTTTTGAATATTAAAAAATACACCTTCTATATCAAAGTAGCTTTTAATGTTTACATTACTTGAATAATGACTGAAGATTTTCCAATCTACTTTTGAAAGATAGTTATTAAAACATTATTATAGGAGCAAATGGTGTCATTAAGTTAAATTTACCTAATTTACAGGGGAAAATTTAAATTTTAAATTAGTAAACCACAATGGTTCCTATTCATCCCTCTATTTTCAATCCGCTGGTGTTCCTCAAGGTAGAATTCTCGGTTCCATCCTCTACACCGCCTATACAGCTGACATCCCAACAACTCTTAACACTATCCTTACCACGTATGCTGATGACACATGTGTGCTCACAGTTAGTAATAACCCTTTGATTGCATCCCAAACTCTCCAGTCCCATATCACAATCCTCGAAGAATGGTGTCGAAATTGGAGGATAAAAATAAATCCCAACAAATCACATTTACTCTTCGTCGTAAACCTGCCGACTGCCCTACAGTATACTTTAATAATGTGGCTCTTACCCCTGTAGAACAGATTCGTTATCTTGGACTACATCTTGACAAACGACTAACCTGGAATTCCTCTTCCATTCCTGGCAATCCTCCGAGGCGCCTGAAAAGAAGATGGCCTCGTGACCTTATAGTGTAAACTGTTTTTAGAGTTCTACTACTAGGTAGTTTCTCTACATCCTGTATCATATCACTATGTCATTATGATCAAATTTACTTGTATTTTTTATACTGTTGTAAATATCAACAAATAAATTTAAAAAAAATTTTAATTTACTGAATGAGTTTTGGTTTTCAAATTTTAATTTGACAAAATAACCCAAATTTCTGAAATGTAGGTTTGCTCTCTTTTGACATAAAACTATTAAATTATATTTATAATGATTAGTTATTAAGAATAATTATATTCTCAATAATTAACCCAGAAGAGAACATTATTTTTCATTATATTCTTCAAAGCAGACACATGTGAAATAATACTTGATAGTCTTAATATTCGAAATTTAAATAATTTTCAAAATAAATAAAGTCCTTAATCAGCTTATAAATTTCTTCTTTGTTTTAAATATAAAATACTCCATAATATTCTGAATTCGCTTATTTTTTTCACGAGTCAATAATGTACACGAAGTACAATAAAGTACACTTATCATTGCAATTTTTAATATAGCAAAATAAAAGACATATAAAGACTGAAATTTATGCTTGCAATCTCACTTCAATTACTATTGTAATAGTAGTGTGTATTTTTAATCGTTAGAATATTCTATATTCTAACGATTAAAAATACACACTTTAATTACAACTTTACTGCTTCAATGAGTATAGTTTTTATACCTTAGGAGAGTAAAAAAAAAATATAATAAAATATTTCTTTAACGAAAGTTTTTTCAAAATTTTCTTAATCTACATTCTTTTTTAGTTTAGTGATTGATTGATAATTGAAATTGGTTACTTGAATTGCTAAATCTTGGCAAGGTGAATCAAAACAGTTTGAACCCCCTCTCCTCCTTATATTTATAAATATATTATATTATAAATAATATATTATCATGTTGTTTAATATAAGTATATTTTAGTGATGGTGCAAGTATAGTTAGATCATACATAACGTTAAGGGATTTTGTAATAATCTACAGTAGTTTTTTCTGGTCAATGTAAAAACTACCCCTTTCGAGGTCAGTGTAGACATAAAAAGATAATTGGCTCAAATCCTTCTTAAACTTCCAAAGAAATAAAGTAGTCTGGCTACGCCGTGTTTAGGAGATATTCACACCTAAAGATTATCATTGATATGAATTATTTACGTTACATGAAATAAACAAAATCTATTTTTTGTTCTAACTACATTATTAATTAAATGTAAACATTAAGATACATATTAAATGTTGTTCAGAGTGAAGGTATGTCCGCAAACGTTTTGTTTATGAGATAGTTTAGATAGAATACTAATATGAGCTTTTATCTCTAACTGCAAAAAAAACTATTGGCAACATAAGGATTAATGCTATTTGGGATTAGCATTAGGAACTGTCAATAACATTAATCAATTTGTGAAAGGCTTTCGCATTCAATTTACACTATAAATATGCTGATAAAATTAGTGTGGTGTTAGTTATTGTATAATCGGCTTTCGCAGAGTATTCATAAATATGCCTTCAATTTACACTATAAATATGCTGATAAAATTAGTGTGGTGTTAGTTATTGTATAATCGGCTTTCGCAGAGTATTCATAAATACGCCTTCAATTTACACTATAAATATGCTGATAAAATTAGTGTTGTGTTAGTTATTGGTATAATCAGTACATACCTTTATTGAGAAATCATACTTTCACTCAACAAAGTGTTTCAGGGTTAAGTGGTCAAACTGAAAATATGAACTAAGGACCACAAAACAAGAAAAAAATTTTCCTCTGAAGGTATGTCCGCAAATGCTTTGTTTAGGAGATATTCACACCTAAAGATTTTCATTGTTATGAATTATTTACATTATATAAAATGAATAAAACCTATTTATTTCAGATTATTAACTAATTAATTCAATTTTTCTATTCGTTGTACTAATAACTATAATAACCAATAAAAACACAGAGGGGAAACGAAGTATTTTTTTTTTTTCAAAATTTATTAACAACTGGTCCTGATATTTTTTGGGATGCCAGACGCAATCAGTAAATGAAACAGGAGAAAAATGTTCTTAAACGGTTCTAAATCGCCGTTGAGTTATTCATGTAAATTGCAAAGAATAGATTTCAAGGTTTAGGTTTGTTTGGATAAATAGGTTTATTGTGAAGAAGTGATTAATGTGCACTCGAATCAAATGAGCAGTCTAAGCAATCTTCACTTTTAGGATAGCAGATATTATCGGATTCGGATTTCTTTTCATTTTTTTTTGTATTAGTCTCAATTTCTACTGATTTATTTTCATATAATTTTTTCGGAAGCTAATAAATTTTTAACTAAGGCTTTGGTGAATAGATTGGCTTTTCTTAGTTTTCTCATTTCATATTGATCTAAAAAATAAATAAATTAATAAATAAAAAAAAGAACTGAGATTTATTTTTTTTAGTTTGTTTTGTATTTCACATATAGTTTTCTTTACATATATTTTGAATTGTTCACTTATTTATAATTTTTTAAATGATAAATTTTAATAACGACAACGATGCAGATTTCTAACACCCTACCTCAGGATGCCAACTAACCCCAATAACTTGTTTAAAACGATTTGGTTCCAATACAAATTCATATCTCTAATGTAATTTAAATGTTTACGTACAGATATTAAAAACCTCTCAGAAGGTTCTACGACCTTAGTAAACAAAAAAAATATTTTCATAAACCTTTTCACTTTAAAATTGAACTAAAACAATATGATCTAGTAACTAAAGTATGATCTAGTAATAGCTGAGTCCCTACTAACCCTCTATGCTAAATAATCTTCATTTACCCTTTCATTTAGTAACACTATAACTTTGTTAATTATTTTTAATGAAGTGCTGATTCTCAACCAAAATAATTACAACGTATTTCTGTTAGGAGAGCTATTAGTTGTAGATCCGTTATGTTATGTTAAGTAAATATTCATTTTTATCACATCAATAATGGTCATTATTTTTAATAAACTGATAAAGTTTATTTTCGTTAATATAAGTAAAATATTAAGACAGTTTCGAAATTATTCTCTTAGATTCAATTAACATGTAACAGATACGGATAGAGAAACAAATGACCAACAAGATAAGATAATCAGCTCATATGTCAGCTCGGTACATGATGGACAGAGAACATTGATGACTCCGGTCCACCGAGACCAAAGATGATAGATGAAGATAGTCAACCTAGTTCCTGCCGTAGATGGGGACATCCTTCCCCCAGATAGGGCCGTCCATAGCTCCCATCTACTGCCGAATGTAAACAAACACATCCTTCGACCTATTTTTATTCATGCCCAAACACTTTGTCGCATATCCTGCCGACTTTTATATACTTCCTTTGCATATTCTTTGGAGAATAGGCAGGCAGAATTATGGTGGTAGTAAAGAAGTTTGTACGACAGAGTACATCGAATAAAGTAGGTCACTGACCTTTGTTGACCACCTATGATTGGTTGTAAATGATTGATGTTAATGTAATTACACTAAAATCCACCAATCATATCAAACTATAATTCCTTCTCAAAACTTCTTTAGAGTGGAGCTACGCTTAAAAATGAAAACAGTGCAGAAAAAACAATCTGGAAATTATTTTAATTTTTTTAGGGGATCAGAAATAAAACATGTGAGGTGGATTCTGTGTTGGGGACCTATAAATTTCTACAGAACTTTTTTTTTAATAATTTATTTACTGTTATTTACAACTGTATAAAACTATATACAATTAGTAAATTTGCTATGCGTTATAAAATGACATGATACAAACATATGGAGAATCTATCCATTGATATAACTCCAATATCATTTCTATAGGAGATCTCAGAGCCTTCGTCTTTTCAGACACTTAGATGGATTATCAGGAAATGAAAGAGAAGCCAGGTTAGAAACAAGTGGGTCTGGCAAAATCGTCAGCGTATGAAACATTGAGGTCCTGATGGATGACTTAATTTGTGACAAAGTATTTTTCAGAGCTTAAATTTGAAGTAGCTATAACACATTCATCCACTCGTTGTTTGATTCCTGGGTATTTTTAAAAATCAATGTAGGCATCTTAAGCTATAAATATTCAAAAACTCACAATCAGCAAACCCAGAACTTGATGTAGCAGTATATTTAGTTGGAAAACAAATGCAAGATAGATAATTATAAGATGTTCCTGGTGTTGTCAAAATATCATATATTTTATGATATCATATATTTTTGTGCTTGTCAGCAATGTATAAGCCCTAATGAATACCTGCAACGTTGGGCGAAACCTATGCTCAAATTAAATATTTTTATGACTATTTGAGTTTTTTTCTTTTACTGCACCCGAAACATCTTTTTTTTCTTTTTTAAATCTGATTCTTTTGACTTGAATTTTCCCAAAAAAAAATCAAACTATGTGGAAGGAATAAATCATAAAGGTGATTTTTTTTCACCTTGCTCTGTTATTGGACGTAATTATTTTAGTTCATCGAGAGTCTTTCCTATTTCTATATGAAAACAACACTTTTTTTTTTTCCTACGCCACAGGAAGTGGGCTATTACGCCATTTTACCTCTCGCAGCCCAATACAATTTGACTCTTCCTCTTAGTTGGTCCGCATCTCGCTCAACATCCTCCAGACCACCACACGCCAGAAGATGGTCCCCATCCATGTCTCCCATGCTGCATAGAGGACATTTCGGGGAATCTACGATGCCAATTCGATGGAGGTGTTTTTGGAGCAAATCAAGTCCTGTTACTAGCCGCAAACAGGCCACTCTCTCAGCTCTGCTAAGATTGCCACATGGAAACAAAACTGTCAAATTAACAACAATATATTTTAATTCATGAATTTTTTTCCATATTTCTTTTTTTTTATTATTTATTTATTGTAATTTACAACTGTACAAAATAATACAATAAGTAAATATGTTGTATGTTTCTTATACACTTGAAAATCTTGGGAAGAAACCACCCATTGGTGGTACTTCAAACATTAATTTAAACTAGAAGGTCCCGTGGCCATCTTCTTTTCAGACGCCTCGGAGGATTATCAGGGATTGTTAAGGATGAAAGATTAAGAATTAATGGGTTAGGATGGTTAAGGAGTTTGGAATAAAAAGACGCATATCTGTTTTGGGTCAAATCTGCAACGAATGGGATGTTAAGGTCTTTATGAATGAGTTTATTTGTGACGTAATAAAGAGCATCAAGGATTTTACGTAGGATTTTGGATTGTAACGATTGGATGCGGGAAGAATTTGATGGTTTGGTGGAGCCCCAGAGCTCAATTCCATATGTCCAAATTGGTCTGATTATTGTCATGTAGATCAGTCTTTTGTAATGAAAGGGAAGTTTAGAGCGTTTGTCAAGTAAGTGTTGTAGCAATCGGGATCTACGAGCAGTTTCTTGTCGTTTGAGTCTTGTGTGTGGATTCCAAGTAAGTCTCTTGTCAAGATGGAGTCCTAAGTATCGAATCTGTTCAACAGGTGTTAGTGGTCCATATTTCTTTTGAAAAATAACATGTCGATTTAAGAGACTACATTTTTTGTTTGTGTAGTTCTGCTGAACCTCTGTTCTGTCATGTGGTTTTAAGAGTGTATTTTTATTTAATTTAATTTTAAGTTTTACTACTATTATTGTAGAAAATAATGATAATAGGATATTAGATACTCTAGAGCTTGTTTAATCAAACATAAATTATAATAACAGAGCATAGGATACCGATTTGTATGCACGTCTCTGATAATATAAATATTATTGAATTAGGTTAGATAAGATATTATTAAGAAATATTATTGAAAAAGGCTGATAACAGCCTGACAACAATAAAAAAAACTATGGGATGGTTTGGGGCGGGATATTTGGTAGGATAACACGATAGGAAGAAAAACAGAATAATAATGCTTATCTATGACGTTCATGTTATTGGGTCATGTCAGTAGGATTGAATGCTGATGTATGTTCAAATAATGTTACGTTTTAATTTTGCTATTGAATAAACATTTTATAACTAACTACTAGTATTAGTAGTAAGGGTCATAGATTCTTCAATATAGTAACTTAAG
>NW_027116287.1:2964133-2966518 GCF_000696795.3 Halyomorpha halys
TTTATCACTGTAGAGCAAGACTATGCTAACAATAATGTCGCAAAACGTCAATATAGTTTTATTGACTGATCAAGAACCACCAATATATATATTCCATATATATATATACATTGGAGAACATTTTGGCCTCCATATTGTCTATTTTCATATCCGTTCCTTAGTATTAGACTACTCATTTAATTGTCAATGAATATTTACTACAACAAATTATAAATTCTCGTCCTTATAATTAATTCATACCTGCAATATAATTAATACCTGCAATATTCATGTTGTTATTTAAAGCAACATCGCAGTTTGTAAACTGTAAATAATAACATCGATTACAGTAGAGTTGAATTTATAATTCGATGGAGTAAATTTAATTGATTGGACTTAAAAGGGACAATGTGAAGTCCAAAACGTCACTCATGAGGAAAATGTTATTAAAATAATTTGTGATACCTAACTGTATTGTATTGCTAAATATACAACATACTTAGATTTAGTCAGATAATTTTTTTTCTTTTAAAATATAGGCATACTAGAGTAACTAAAAATATATGATAGTAAAATATAATTAAGTGTACTTATATTAATTACTTTATTATTAATTTTCTTTTATATTTTACACTTTTCTGTATCCCCGCTCAATTGGTATATTTTGTTTCTTAATTACTTACACACATTGTATCCCATTATTTTATACTTTACTTTTCCTTTGTTTTTCTAACTTTTTTTTTTTAATATTTCTTCTCCCCCTATTATGCATATTACCATTTATTGTTCACCTAATTTAAATATTTTTTTACTATGTTTACTTTACAAATTATTTTCGTTATTGTGGGATAACTGCCGTCCCCACTCCTCCCAATACCAACGGTCACTTTGTTTTTGACTGCCGTCAAAACAGGTATGCATTCTGTCTCATCATTTGATTTGTATTTTTTTTTTCATCTCTCTATTTGTACTTTCTTTAATATTTCTTCTCCTATCTATCTGTTACTATTACCCTTTTCATTTACTATTTATAACCTTTAATTTTTCTTATTATATCTTACGTTTTTACATTTTATACCCCTGTTATTTTACACTAATGTTTTTTTCTTTTTGTAACTATAGTGTTTGTATCTTTTTTTAGCCCTGCAACGTGGGGCGAAACGTTGGCTCAATAAAATAATTATCTACTATTTCAGTTTTTTTTTTACCGTACCCGGACCATATTCCATTCATCTAAAATATAATTTATTTTCTTTATCATTTTTGTTCTTTTATTTTTTTTTCATATTTCTCTCTTAGCTCAATCCATCTTTCCTCTTTAACAATCATATAATAAAATGAATATATCATATATAAATAATAAAACAATTAAATAAATTACAATATATACTATTAAAATTTTAAAAATCGTATTTTCGCACATAAATAATATTTAATTAAAATATTTAAAAAAAACAACACAATTTTCCAGAAGGATATAAAAATATGCATACAGTAAATATTAAAAAAAAAGTGATATGTTAAATAATTCTACAATTTTTCTTCCATTTGATCAATCAGGATGTTTCACATTCTCCTGTAAATTATTGTGGTATTTTACCTACTTTTAAATTTAAAGTAATTCTCTATTAAACTTTTTTTTTAAAACATCACTTTGACCACAAATTTTGAATCTTAAATCGAAAATAAATACCAAATGCACTATTTGGAGTAATTCAAAACCGTGGTTCCCTTCACATCTATCCCTTTCAGAATAAGAATTGGGTCACGTAAGGTTTTGAGTTTAAATGGTCTCATCTATTCAATCTGTGGAGTCCTCTAGAGCTACTTCTACAGTCGATGGGTCCAATTTAAATCATGAAATTTCTCTGCACTCAGCTAAATTGAAATTGATACCGATCTTCTCCTATTTGATGCAATTTCACTTAATTCATTGGACTCATACTGGTCCCTACTTCATTCTGTTAAAAACTTTCTTGTGTAGATACTTTTTCTTCATAATAACTGAGATAAATCCTTAAGCTAATTTGCAAAACGGGGACGGGAATATTAAAATTTATAAAAAGATTATGAATTTTAAGGTAATATTGAAGTGTTGAAATTTACACATAATATTACCTAGAGTTGAAGGAGGCAGCGACCTACAACTTGGGAACCCAACCATAACCTGAACTTCAGTCTTCAGTCTCTTACTGTTGTAGGACATTATTATAAATTTTACATTTACCAGTTCTGTTATTGTCACTCTAAAATTTTATTTTATCTTAAATTCATCTTTTTTCTTAAATTCACTTTTTTCCATTAGAAGTCAATTGTTTATTTTGTTGAATTCATAAATGTCATTGTTATTAACTTTACATTTATGTTTTATTAGGAATTATTATTTTAATATATTTATTTTATCTT
>NW_027116287.1:2966743-2989950 GCF_000696795.3 Halyomorpha halys
TATTATATTTATCCACTATTTAATAAGTTGGCAAGAAAAATACTGTCCAGAGGTAATGCAGTATTGTGTTCCTAATATTTAAAGGAGCAAAACCATCATAAATGTCCATTATCCAATATGTCCGTTCACATATAGGTGGTTTTCAGCAATCGCAGCCACTGCCATGCTGCAAACTTTATAGTGGTTATCATCATAATTTAATATCTTGACAGTACTGAAGCTAGTATGCACGTCAACTATCGAATAACGTGATCCAACAGCTGTATGTTATCAGATACACATATACACGCGATATGCAATTACAAAACGAAATTCCGAACGTTTGATTGGGTCGAATCCATACTAAATAGTCGATATTAGTAGTGTATAATTATTAAAAATATATTTTATAGAAAAAAAATTTTTTTATTAGTTAATTTATCTTTTTAAAACTTTTTTTAGACTTAATACTTAAGAGTTTTAATCATACTCTATTCTAATTAGACGGTTTTGTAAAACTCAAATTACATAGATAAATTAGCCTCTATAATTACAATGAATTGAATTAACATATTTCATGTACAAAAATAATATTTATAATTTAAATTATATTCTGCCAAAATACATACATTTAAATATTTATTTATTTATGAATTTAAAGTTTAACACCTACCCACTAATTGAAATAATGTTCCATCCTCCTTACACATGGATATATGCATTATATCCTTCAACCTTGGTTTATAGTTGAAACAAATAAAATCACCCTTAGTTTCAAACATTGAATTAATTCTTAAGTTAAGTTTTTTTTTTTTTATGATTTGTACATAAAGGATATGCTAAAGATGTAAAGTAGATTTAGCATGGAGGTGCATAACCGAAACATTTAATAAAGTTCGAATCGGTAATCGTTGAGAAGTTCGAGGTTCGGTCGGGTTTAAAACAAGGCGATTGATTCTCCATCACCTATCTTATTTACTCTAGCACTACAATACGTTATTAAAATTGTGAAGCCGACAAATGTTTAACTTTAGGAGGTATAATACCGGTTCTTGGGTATGCTGATGATTTGGTATTATTGGGTGAAGACAAGGAAATTATAAAAATAAATACTCAACCCCCCTAGTTTCTAATCTTGCATCCTCTTCCATTCCTGACAATCTTCAGAGGCGCCTGAAAAGAAGATGGCCACGGGACCAGCTAATGTAAAGTGTCATTAGAGTCCTACCAATGGGTAGTTTCTCTACACGGCTGTAACACTCTAATTTAACTTAGATCAAATTTACTAAATGTATTATAATGTACAGTTGTAAATAGCAATAAATAAATATTTTTGAAAAAATACAACTACGATCGTCGATTTATTGGTTGATAAACTCTAGGTCTCGAAATATGGATAAAACAAATGGTTAGCAGTAGAAACAGGAGAAATTTATAATATATAATATAAATCAATTTATAATGTATAATATGAATATAGGAGGAAATATATGAGAGGAAAACCGAAACGTAGACGGGAGGATTGCGTTAAAACTGTTTAGTAGATTTAGGTTCGGAGGGGCGTAACTGGACAGATGACCGTAGAGATCGATTGGTGGTATCGGCATCGAACCTTTGGGTTCACAAAGCCTTTATTATTAATGTTATACCTACTTGGACTAACTTTCCTTAAAGAACAGAGATCGGTTCTTTTTCTTCAGTGAAAAATTTTACAATGATTTCAAGAACTTTTAAAGGCAGAGTTTGTTGAGTTAGCCTCGTCGAAGTTGTTGGTAGTTGTTAAAAGTTTCATGACAATTACAGATGTGCAACAAGAAACTTTATCCTGTCAGGTAAGAAACTCCCCACCAAGTAACGAGCGCTAGTGACTTCAACTTACATGGCTGTTAATACTTCTCAACCTTGAATTTTATGCCTCAGCTTCTGTTTTCGTTTTTTTCCTTTTCACTCAAAGGAATAAAAATTACTTTAGAAAGTTTTTACTTGGAAATAAAAAATATTCACCAGATAATTTGTAATTCTTAAATCCACATCAATAAATTACTATATAAAAAGATACTTTTAAAAATATCTGTTGAATACACTTAAATGAATTTCCTTTTCTAAAGTCTATTCAAAAATTTATGTTCACAATCTTTAATAATATATGACTTTTTTTTTTTTAGTCTATCTTTTTATACAAATATACTATTTATTTATCTTTCAAGGGGATATATTCCGTTCATACAAAAATCGAATAGCTATTGAACGAGTTCCTATAATATGCAATCTAGAATAATATAAGATAATAATTCATTCTAAGTTCTATGTTCTATAATCACTAATAATTCAAACTATGTTTCCTTCCAATTTAACTGTAAACTCCAGTATTTTTTTTCTTGAAATGTATATAGTATTTAATCTAAAAACAAAAGTGAATAAGATCAGCTGTAATGATATGACGTATTTGTGATGACATTGGTAGGTAGCATTCTAATTTCTACTTAAAAGTTTTCGTGGCCCTCTTTTTTTCAGGTCGCTGGAAGGATTATCAGAAATAGGAGAGATATCAAGATTAGAAGTTAGTGGGTTTAGGTGGTTTTATTTGGTTTAATTTGCTTTGAAAGGTTTGGTAAATCTTTTTGTCTAACTCCAATATAATAATTTCTTGTTGTTTTCTGTCTAATATTATTTCTGTACATTTACAGCATATAAAGAATCACCATTAGATAACAAAAAATGGGGTTTCGTGGAAACCTGAACTGAACTTTTTAAAAATAATCATTGTTATAAAGTCCTATATTGTATTTTTGCCTAATATTGTATTATTGTTTAACCGTATAAATAACCTCCATATGGTGGTGAAGGAGGGGTCATGTTTTCAGTTTTTGAGACCGCCAAAGAAATAAAAGTCTACCCTCCCAGGCGTACCTGCGGCGCTGCAGTCATGAACCAATCAAAGTTGGTTTCGCTTTCTAACAGTGCCAAGATACATACCATCCTCTACTCTACCTTAATCGCCAAACCATTCGGTTCCACACCTCAGTTAGGAACCTTGGAGTGGTTTTTGAACAGCACCTATTCTAGAATAAACATATTTTCCGAAAATCCTTTGCTTTTCTTAAACAGTACCTAAGACTCCATGATCACATGTTATATTTTTCTCCGTTTCGATTACGGTTACCTAGTTTATGATGAGTTGTCAGGTAGGCAAGAGATGACTCTTAAAAAAGTAATGAATTGTTTTATTGTATTAATCTGCGAGATCCCTTGACATTCTCATGCCTCTAGGTGGTACGCCGAATTAAAATGGCTTGCTTGCCTCTCCCCCCTTTTCAGTCGGAAGTACTTCCTTGGTGGGTTTCTCCAAAGAATATTTAAAACTAAGCCTATATTTTTGATTTATTTTCACCATGTTCCTCTGTACACTTCTTAAACGAGATCTCAACCCACGAACTTGCATACTCCTTACAGAAAGGTTTCCTTTAAAAAATCTTAAAATTCTCTACCTACATTCATCCGTAAAACCTCGTCACTAACCACATTCAAACATAAATTATTTCTGTTACTCCACAACTATCAATCTTTCTCAGATCTGTAACTATAAACAGGACATATTAGGTATATTAATATATTTTCATTTATTTTATTTAATAATTTCTTTCAATACCGAATTGTCAACTATTTTTTACTTTATATTTTGAGTATTAATTAATATCAAACCAGAAACATCAGCTGTTTTTTATTTACTGATCCAACATATGCCAAACAATAGGCATTCAAATGTACAATGTAATTATTCGTAAGGGAAAAGATGTTACAGAATAAAATTACTTCTCATTTCATTTCATTTAGATTGTTATATTCTGTCTTATGGAAACAATATGTTTGAGTGGATTTTATATGTTTTCACTTTATGTGTTTTGAATAACTAAAACAATTTTTTTTTATACATTCAAAAACTTATCTTTTTTTTAACTTAGTCTCATCAGCGGGTAAAATATCATATCAATGAAAGAAGGCATATGATATTATCTATACAATTATAAGACTTAATCATGACAATATAGATTTAGACATTTTCACACTTTTATGTTTTTAGATTGTAGGAGCATAGTCCCGGGTAAATAAAGGTACGAAATATTAGAAAAACTATTTATTGTTAACCAACGTTTAGCCCCAATTTTCAGGGCTAAATGAAAACAAGATACAAATATTGTAAGAAGTGACTAAACATAAAACTAAATATACAGATAAATTAAGAAAATATGTAAAAAAAACATATATATAAAAAAAATGAGCTTAAGTTAACGAAGTATAAATATAAGTGAGTGGAGAACTAATTACTATAAAATACATCTAGATGTTATAAAATTGTTTTCTTTTTTTTTTTAAATTTATTTATTGAAATTTACAACTGTACATAAATACATCAAGTAAATTTCAGGAAATCCTAATGGTATGGTACAAGCATGTAGAGAAACTACCCAATGGTAGCACTCTAAAAACATTTTTTACAATATAAGGTCTCGAGGCCATATTCTTTTCAGACGCCTCGGAGGACAGACTGTCCGGAATAAAAGAGGAAGCAAGATTAGAAACTAATGGGTTTGAGTGGTTAGAGAGTTTGTAATGGAAGGATTGATATCTAGTTCGGGCTAGATCGGTTACAAATGGAACATTAAGGTGTTTGTGGATGATTTTATTTGTGGCAAAGTAGGGAGAATTTAGGATTTTACGAAGGATTTTGGATTGTAAGGATTGGATACGAGCGGAATTCGAAGGTTTAGTGGAGCCCCAAAACTCAACGCCGTATGTCCAGATAGACCTTATAATTGTCATGTAAATCAGTCTTTTGTAATGAATTGGAAGTTTGGACCGTTTGTCTAGTAAGTGCAGTTTCCTGTCTTTTCAGTCTTGTGTGAGGATTCCAGGTTAGTCATTTGTCCAGATGTAGTTCAAGGTAGCGGATCTGTTCTACAGGAATAAGGGGCAACATTATTGAAGTATACTGTAGGGCAGTCAGTAGGTTTACGACGTAAGATAAAGATAATTTGATGGGATTTGTTGGAATTTATTTTAATCCTCCAATACGACACCATTCTTCGAGGGCTGTGATATGGGATTGAAGAGTTTGGGATGCAATTAAAGGGTTATTATTAACAGCGAGCACACATGTGTCATCGGCACACGTGGTGAGGATAGTGTTAGGATTGGTTGGGATGTCAGCTGTATAGATTGTGTAGAGTATGGGACCAAGGAACCCTGAGGAACACCTGTGGACTGAAAGAAGAGGGATGAATGAATACAAACCATTGTGGTTTACTTTAAATAATCTGCCAGTGAGAAATGAACGAATGATGAGAAAGTATACGGGAGGTAGGAATTTACAGAGTTTGTAAAGCAGTCCCGGGTGCCAGACTCGATCAAATGCATATAATTGTAAATAAAAAAACTAGTGTAATAAATTGTATAAAAATACTTGTTAGAAATGATTGTAGATATGGTAAAGAGGTAGGTGCAAAAGATAAACTGACAGGTGAAGTAAACGCTGCAAAGTTAAGGTATAGTAACAAATAAAAAGAGAATATTAATAATAATTATGAACATAAGAAATAAACAGAGGGAGAAGTACCTGTCCTGATAGAAAAAGGTTGATGACCGACAAGTTAGGAAGGAAGGAAAGGGGCAGTTATAAGTTTCCTCACTTCTTCTCTATCTGTCACAAAAAGGTTAGTTTTTTTTTTTTTTCTCAACGAAAAACATTGGTTAACATTAAATAGTTTTTTCTAATCTCTTGTACCTTTATTGACCGCTACCTGGGCTATCTTCCTACAATCTACTTCATACGGCCACTGTCTCCTACCTTATATGTTTTTATTCTATTTATTTATTTTTTTAACCCGTCAATACCGGTAGCCAAAATAAAATACCGACTCTTTATACAAAAATAATTTACATTCTGTCCTTTCCTTGAATCTGATAAATGTATGTATTCAAAATAGTTTTAATCTCTAAAGTTGAAAGGTGAAAACGTTATCTTTAATGTGTAATATTTTCTAACCTCAATGTGGTCGATTAAAAAGCTATTATTTTGATTTATCACATGCTGGCCTTGCTTTAGTGTACACAAGGGCACCCTAGAGGCCGTATATAATTATTCGCTTGTTTACCCTATTTTTCACTTTCCCTGATATAAGAAGCTTTATATTTTCTTCGTTTGTTTTCTTTTTATTACACGTTGTTGTAATAATCATTCATTATTTCTTGTCTAACATTGCTAACAAAAACTCTTATTAACATTTAAATTTCTACTGTTTACACAAGTCAGTTGCAAAGTATTATTAACATTGTTATTTCTGAACTAAGTTTAGTTAACCTCTGATTTCGTGTACACCGATTCTTTTAAAATGTTAACACGTTCGCTATTGACCTGTGTAAACTGTAGACATTAACATATTAAACAAATAGCAACATTTTTTTAATATTTTTAATTCCTTGCGAGGACATTATCGTAAAGACTATTACAAAAAATATTTTCCAGTAACTTTTTTTTCTAGAGTTTCAGGTTCTCCATAGTACTTTTTAGTTACATCTTTTATTAGAAAAAGTTTTTGTCATTATAAAAGTCTAAATCATACTTTTGGCTCTTTGTGCGTCTGTGTAAACTCATAATTAGGGTTGTAATAATTAAATTATTTTAAAATATTGATGATTATATTGCTCTTTCCAAAGGTTCTCTCCAATCTCTGCTACGTGAGTATGCGAAAACTGAAGTTTAAAATTTATTTAATATTTTTTATTTAATCTACTTCCAGAACATATAGACGGTTTTGACGAGAACTTATATTTACAGAACTCTATAAAAATGTTCCTAGGTTTTTTTTTTTTTTCTTACTTTGAGACAACTTCATAGTAAAAATTACTGCAAAACAGTTAAACCGAAACTTCTTGAAAAATTCAATAACTGTTTCAAAATCTAATAATAAAAGTTTTTTGTGTGAAGTATCATTTGTCAGCTTATTGATTTTAGTGTTCTTGAAGTGAGGAAGGGTGTCCTAAAACGTCAACTTGGAGATGTGTGAATTTAAATCTATGAATAAAAATATTAAATGGAAGTTATCTCTACCCAATGATGAATTTAAATATAAAATTTCCTACGAAAAACCTCTTTGATCTTGACCACCTGTGGAGAATGATATAAGCATCAATTGAAGCTTTATTTACTTAATTATTTTGAATATAAGTGTTGGCAAATTTTTTTTTTTTTTACTTTAATTTATCAATATATAATAACATTATATAATAAAAATATATGGTAAAAAATATATATACATGACTTCAACACGACTCAACTCAGTTTCACTAAACTTGAGAGTGGTTTAGAGTTCTATTAACAGCACCACCTGCCACAAACCGGATCTAATTAAAAAAATTAGTAGGTTTGGAAAGTTTTCCTTTATTTGAATCTAATATTTCGCTCTTATGTGTGCTTTAAGTCTGAATTATAATTATAATGTAAGTTAAAAGAACAGACATTCTGTTTTCGACTGTGTGCAGCTTTTAAGGTATAATAAAAAATAAAAATTCAATAATATTCAATAATAATAATCAATATTTTTTTATAATATAAAAGTTAATAATTATAGGAAATATGAGCAGTTAATTTGGACAGATTGACAAATCGAAGTGAGATAGATTTTTTAGGATTGAAAAAAGTTCTTATTCTTTTTTAGCATCTCAAAAACACTTTTTTGGCCCAAAATTTTCGTATTACAGTATATTAAAAATTTAAAAAAAAAATTCAAATAACTTTAACAGGACTTAATGAATTTACACCAAACTTGGGAGTGGTTTAGGGCCTATAAACTGGACCAAAGGGCACAGGCTGGATATAATAAAATAAATCAGAACTTAAAATAAAACTTTTTAAAAGTATTTTTATTTATTTGAAACTAATATTTTTTCCTTACAAAATACATGTAAGTTTGCCTATAAATATCAGACATTCAAATTTCCAAAGGTTTTTGTAACATTGCAATTGGATAAAAAGTGTGAAAATTTTAAATTTCTTTGAAAATTGTATTTAAAGGTTTCAGACGACAGTGTAAAGCAGTATTATTTGATTTTTTATAAAACTTTTTTTTTACCTACTTTACTGATATCCTCATTGTGTTATTTTTAAATGCTTAGTGAATAAAAAATCAGTAATATTTTTTTCTTACTCTGCAGAAAGAAATAAAAGATAAATCGATTGGCGTATATAACCATATTTTTTTTTTTACTTCCTTAGCTACGCACAAAAAATGGTTAACTGTGTTAATAACTTCTTTAAACAAAAAATCGAAATAGCTATAACCTTTCCCAGAAAATCCAACAATTAGCAAAACACCCCATCACAATCGGATGAACGCTATAGCAATGTATTAAATACTAGAAAACTAATATTGAATTTTATTTATTAGATATTAATACAAGCTGCTATAATTAAGGAATAAATGTATTAGCGTTTATGTAGTCATTAATACAATATATGCAGACTAAACAAAATAAAAAATGTGAATAATTACAATAATGATAACAAAATAATATATATACTTAACAATTGAAATTAATTGTAAAAATATTTAAATATCTAAATTTCTTGCTGTCTAAGAATTACTCTTATATACAGAAACATATACATTACGCAGTTAAGATAGAATGAAAGCAATAGATGGTCGGAGGATAAGATATCTATTGCAGATTAGTGAAGATATCTTGGAGAGGCTAGAATGGGGTCTCCCAACCTTTGGAAAAGGCCTTGACTAGAATAAAAGGAAAATCGGATTCTAGGTGAGACTGAGAAGAGGCTCCTTGAAATAAATCCTTCTCGAAAATATCCCAAGGGGTGGGGTGGGGGGGGGGTCGAGCTTGAAATTCTAATCGAATCCAGTAAACAGGAAGGAATGTCTCTTAACAAAATGGAGCGGGGGAACCAATAAAGTGGAAATCCCATTTTTAAAACTTAATCCTCCCCACCTCTGTCGGGAGAAACTGATTGAAAGTTTTTTACCCCAACATAAATATACTCTCATCTGGGTTTTAAAATTTAAACGACAGCTGTTCTCTCTGTCATGGATCCATTATTCATTTCAATCTTCTCACCGAGTGGGGATTAATATTTGTTCAACCTCGGGTAGATTTAAAGCTAAGCACTTAATTTTTTTAATATTCGGTATAAAAAAATAAACACCATTCTACTTAATATTAAAAAAAATTATTCTTTAATCAACCAGAGGAAAGGTACTGAGTATTTTTTTTTTAATATAGTAGGTATTAAAAGAAAATATCAAATATGTACTGCTACAAGCCATGAAGGGTCAGGGATATAGTACTTTGTAAGGAAGTATTGTTAATTAAGGGCTCACTCCCTCCTACAGTAAAACAGAATGTAATTATCTGCCACAACCGAGCTCGGCCCCAGAGCCTTACCACTGAGCTACCTACTCCCATATTTTAAAATCTAAGGAGTTCTATCTTAAAACATGATAGCTGACAAAATGAAAAATTTTACGATGCTAAAATGTTTATTAACTAATAATTAAATCATATTCCTTAAAAACCGAAGAACATATATGATAGCTTGTAATAAGTTATTGATTGTAGAAAAAAAAATATTGTGATATAAATTATTAATAAATGATATTGTGACAGATAGATTTATTTTAGTTTTGTTAAATCGACATGGTCTGCAAATCATTATAAATCTATGTGAGGCTTTGATATTAAAATAAAGATCGTCGTTGATTGCTGGATTTGCTGTAATATGTTTTAATAAAGAATATTGAGCCTATTTGGTTAATTATTATTATTATTATTTTATTTAAAAACAGTATTTGATCATTTTTCTCAACTTTTTGAAAACCTTCCAACGTTTCGACCACTTAGGTCATTTTCAAGGATACCTTTACTTTTTTGTCATTTTTTCTTTTAAAATTCTTAAAAATACCGGCTCATTGCCTTTGTCCCATATAATTTCTTCTGTATAATTCTTTCCTAAATTTAAAATTTGTACTAACCACTTTTCTTTCTATCATTTACATTTGCAAACTTTAAACTTAAACTTATACTGAGGAAATTATATGGGACAAAGGCAATTAGCCGGCATTTTTAAGAACTTTAAAAGAAAAAATGACAACAAAGTAAAGGTATCCTTGAAAATGACCTAAGTGGTCGAAACGTTAACAGTAACAGAATGGTCTGGCAATGGAGGATTTGATCCCGAGATCTTGGTGTTAGTAGCACAATACCTTACCATTGAACCACACTTCTTCCCTATAGATATAAGACATAACTTATAAGATATATTTGCTATGTATTTATTCAAATAATTAGCTATAATAAATTAATGAAATTGAACTCAAATAATAGTATTTTGTACTATTTTAATTTGAGCCAACGTTTCGCCCCATGTATTAAGGCTTCATCAAGGCTACAAAACATACAAACACTTAACATAAATAAAAAAGTAAATGGAAAATTACAAGGGTAAAGAATGAAACGTAAGAATTAAATAAGAAAAATTACATATACATATTATATAATTACATATTATATAGATTTTTAAAAAAAAGAAAATTAAAGGTTATAAAAAATAACGGAATAGTAAGAATAATAAATGAAAACGGAAATAGTAAGATATAAAAAGAAGAAATATTAAAGAAAGTACAAATTAAGAGATGAAAAGAGGATAAGAATAAAATCAAGGAAAAGAAAAAAAAGGAAGAAAATGGACGAGACAGAATTCACGAAAGTCAAAGTCATAGTGAACCATTTGTATTGTGAAACGTTGGCTCAAATAAAAATAGTACATAATATTTTTTTTTAATAATTTATTTATTGATATTTACAACTGTATACATATATACACATCAAGTAAATTTGCTGTGTGTGATATTATGACATGATAAAAACATGTGGAGAATCTACCCATTGATAGAACTCCAAAAACATTTCTAAAGGAGAAGATCTCGAGGCCATCTTCTTTTCAGACGTCTAGGAGGATTATTAGGTAGTGAAGGAGAAGCCAGGTTAAAAACGAGTTGGTTTGGGAAGTTTATTATGGAAGGATTGGTATCTGGTTCTGGCTAAATCTGCAACATAGGGGACATTGAGGTCCTGATGGATGATTTGATTTGTGACAAAGTAAGGAGCATTAAACATAATATTACTATTTGAGTTTGATAAAAGACCGTACCTGGACCATATTCCATTTATTAATACACACGGTCAATCAACAATCTTCCAGAAATTAGATATAATCTTCGAAGAGATGTATAATTTTCGAATTGTTCCAATAATTTTTTTTTTCAGTTTTCGAAGAAATAATTTTATTATAAATCTATTAGTATCCCATTTTGAAACCCCACCTTAGTACACATACCTATTTTTTCTAATCAGGATTAAAGATATTTTTTACTTAGTAAAAATAATTAAGTGGACTTATTATAAGTCCATTTATGAAGTCATAAGGTTTTTTAAAAAGAATAAAGTTGAGAAAAAGGATCAAATATTGTTTTTTAATAAACTAAACCACTCTCAAACAAGAATATATTAATAAAAATTGATCTATTATTATTAATTAAAGAAAGATTTTGTTTTTCAATAAAACAAAAACTAATCCAAAGCACGTCCTTTTATTTTTAGATAAAATATTATATAAAATGCTAATGATAATGAAGATTTAAAATTATTTTTATGAATTTAACTATTTTTTCTTGAGTTATAAATAATTTTTTTTCATCATTTTAAGTTAGAAAATCCTGTAGGTAAATTAAATCTCAGAGAGTGCATTGTGTCAGTTCTCCCTTGGCGTGGGTGTCTCCCTGAACAAATAACTGCCAAATCCCCTTCTAGAATAAGGATTTGGCCTAAACCCATTTCGTTATATACTTACAATGTTCTATTATATTAAACCACATACTTAGTATACTTTATGTATATTACATTAGTGTCTAATGTATACCTACTGTGTATTATTATATTATATCCAGTTATAATTTTTTTTTCTTGATTGTATTTAGTGGTTTAATTCACCTTGAAAAATAACTTTTATCTAAATAAATGTTGTCAATTAGTACATATTAAAAAAAATAAGAATAATTCCTGAATTCTAAATAACATAAAAAAAAGAATAAAAAATATAACATTATAGATAAATCTAAAAATCACGAAGAAATATACTTCCGTATGTATTTTTAAAAATCAATACATTTTCATAGTATCCTTACTTGTATTTTTTTAATAAAAGTAAAAATAAGTTAAATGAAATCTATTTTAGTGAACAAACGAGTCAACTAAATTGATACATAATTAAAATTATCATATTATTGATAAATACGAAAATATATGCGAGATAAAAAGATAAGTAACAAGAGATACGGAGGTGGAACAGGATTTCAGTGGTTGAAAAATATTCCATAAGTGTCTGAGAGATCTTGTCAATCCGTCCTACATGTTGAGAAAAAATTTTATTTTTTATAAATTTGTTTTTCTACCTAGAATAAAAAATATATATACTGATCGTATTAAATCAGATTTTCAAATTTATAAAAAAATACAAAAAAGGAAAAGACAAGTAAAGTTGGCCAATTTTTGTTTGTCGACAAAAAGCTATTGAAATTCGTGTGTGTGTGTATATATATATATACATATATTAGAAAGTTTTAAATCTTTTTTTTTTTACTACCGATGTCCGGCGTTCACGAAAATATTCATAACTACACTGGACGTAATCCAACTTACGTTACCAAAATTGTTGGAAATCTGTATCTATGCTGTTGCAAACCATTATCTGTTAGTGTTTATACCTTCATAAGGAATAAATATTGTTTAAAGTAAGGAAAAACTATTCAATATTTTTTTATATAACCGATTCAATTTTTTAGGTCCGGTTTTTACCATTTCTTGTAGTTTATAGGTCCATAAACTACTCCCTCAAACACCACTCCTAAGATTCATGAGGATTAGTGGTGTGGTATTGAATTTATTGTAATTTTATTGATTTAGAAAAAATAAATTCAAATGGTGAAAATTTAGATAAAATTCGTATTTAACGGTTATTTATGACTATCAACTTTGTTTCTCCTAAAAAAAAATATGTTTTAAAAATATAGTTTATGTGAAATAAAGAATTATTTCCGATTGTCTAAGTACGATCTTTTTAATTATATGTATATGCATGTAAAATTTCACAAATAAAAGCCGTTTTAGTTCAAAATTCTAAAATGATTCCTTTAAGAAGCCTGATTCATTTTTAGTGTCCTTGAAAACTCTTCAATACAAATTTTGGTATAAATCGAAAAAATATTTTCGCCACTTTATGAAAAAGATACTAGAATATACTACATCATCATTAATATATTATTATAAAATATATTATTGCTATAATATGATTATCTACTATGAGAAACAAAAAGCAAATTGCATAACCAAAGTAGAAAATAAGCTTTTGATTTCTGATCATTTACGCTGTCAAATAAACTTGATAGGATATAAAGGGAAAAATTCTAAAATAAAGTTCTGCCTCTCAAATATAATTAAGTAACTAACTAGTCAAGGTTTCGAAAATGTAGGCACCAGGACCATAAAAGATACATCACATAAATGCAGACGAAATGCTGTACATCCTTCTTCAACAGGAAAAAAAGACCAATGGAGATCTTTTCTTTATCTATACTAATGATGTCTGGACTTGCAAAACTTTGATTGGTTAAATATTTACTAGTGATTAATATTTAAGACGTTGTAAAATATCTATATACAATGCCTATGTTGTAAAAAAAGTTTTGTTGTACTAGACAGGAATAGGTTTATTTTTTCCAGCATCATGCTGATTTTTTTTCTACTAAAAAATGGTAGATGAAGCTATGTTTTTTTAATGTGGTCCAAAACTCGTTAGAAAAAAATTAGTTCGTTACAGTTACAGAGAGGGGGGAGGGCATGGGGTAGATTCACCCCCGACCAGTTTCATCAGTTGCTTTATTCACGGTCCAAAGCTTTTCCCAATTTAGGTTTTCCACGTTGTCAGCGAATCTTTTGTAGTCACTTTGTGGGCCACGTTTGATGATCATACTGCACATTACAATGAAGTATTTGCCCGATAGATCTGTCTGTACTATTTTGGACTACATACTAACTATTAACATTATGGGGTATATAATTGTTCAATTAAAAATATTCGTCTAGGTTTAGAAAAAATTAGGTTTAGCTAAATATCTATCCTATCTATTTTTTTCTTTTCATAGAAGTTATTAACCAACGTTTCGTGCTGTTTACCCATTATGCAATTCATTATTCTTCTAAAATAAAAAAAAAATATACTATAAAAAGTTCTTAAAAAAATATATAATAAATTTTCAAATAATTATTAGTAATTTAAATATAATTTATTGAAAGATTGATTATTAAAATTATTTATCCTTTACCAATACTTTGCAGGGCTTCGTCGGGCTTGCTTTATTGAAACAAAGATGACAACTAATCCAATCTACTTCATATGCTCAACTATCTTCTTCCAAAATAAATGTAATTTATTTACTATTTACACAACTGGGCTTACTATCATATATCATTTTACACTAGCCTCCCCCCCATCCCTAATTATTCTTTTTTTAACTTAAATTATATTATGGATATTCCAATTGAAATATTTAGAAATAGGCCTAGATATAGAAAAAAATAAGTTTGGCAGTATATCTATTCTGTATTGCAAACATTCCAAACTATACCCAAATCAAACTAGTTTTCCTATTTTTTACAAACCTTAAATTTTAATAACAGAAAAATTATTTTGTTTGTTGCTTATCTTCGCAACTTCCAAATACAATGAAATTATTCAGAGTAGAAAATATTTTAATTACTTGAAAACTTTGTAATATTACTTCTATTCTATTTTAATTTCCAATTTATTAAATAAATATAAATCGTGTATTTGTTGTCAACAGTAAACTTCAAACATTATTTTCCTGTAATATCCTTTCCAAACTACTTAAAATACTTTCAAAAGTACTTATCAGGTTTAAACTGTCACGAAACCTTCTATGTCGGGCTTGACGACTTATAGGTCGCTTAAGAAGCATGAAATATATTCCTATTTCCTCAAGTACATATCTCGATAATTCGTTTAGGGAGATATTCGATTAAGCTTTTTGAAAAGAAGATGATCTCCAATTTCCGCAGTCTTCAAAAAAGAGCTTTTAATAGTACTTCACGTTGAAAAACTTTAACATTATACTTTTTAAAAAGTATTGCAGAAATATAAAAATAGTTTTCTAATATTTCCTTTTCATAAATTTTACAATAAATATACCATTTATCCAATGATAGTTGTTATAAAACCAATAATCGAAATTCTAAGAATAATTTTGTGAAGGTAGTCAGTCATACTGTCCATTGAAAGGTTCAAATAAAAAGTTAAGTGAAATAAAAAAAAAAACTAACTACTTAATAATTTTTGTGAAGTGAATAAATTATCAAACTGGCGAAACGGAAAGGGAGTTGCGCTTTTATTTATGCTTTCTTTGTTATTCTCCATTACTTTAAACGACTTGATATGTTAAATATTATTTTATCTATAATCATTGGGTTTCCAACGATATATAATACGTCTATATTATTTCTCCTATTTTCGGAAATATGTTGTCAACCTGGGAAAAAATATTTTTTCTATTATTTCGTTAAGTTAATCATCAACACCTTTCATAGTTTTTATTTGTCTATTTTTTATTACCTGTAAATATGTGAGGTGTTTAATTATTTCAAACATAAAGTACCATAAAGTACATAAAGTACCGTAGAGGAAGCCATTTTGAAAATTCTACATTTAAGCCTTTTCGAACTATTTCAATGAAGATCAGCCCTAGTATTTATTAAAGAACATTCAATTTTACGTAAAATAAACTCAAAACGAATTAGAATAACTTCTTTATTTTTTTTTATAAGAAATATAAATTATATTTCAGTAAAATATAAAAATAAATCCGAATTTCAAACACGATAATGGGTTTTCAGATTTAATACAATCGCTCTGTCGAAGTTTGACGGAGGGTTCTGTTCTTCAGGCATCCCCATCTATAGTTGAGAAGATCCAGACAATCTTCCTTAAGCTCGGATAATCCCGGTATACAGAAACTCCTTGGTAGTACCTTCGACAAAACAGTTCCCGTCTGCAACGTTGTATTGTTTTTTTATTCAAATAAGCCTTCATCGTTCAGCATGTTTAATAGCAGAAAATGTGTGCATAAAATTCATCACGAAGAAAATAAATTTTTTTTTTTTTATAATGGGACTTTATTTATAGATATTACAATCTGCCACACCGTTGTGGGGAACAGGCAATAGTGATGGATGATCACATTCTTAATAAAATAAAATAAAATAAGAATGAAAATTAAATGAAAAAAATAACATAAAAATAAATAAAATCTCTCTTAAAATATATACAAACAGAAGGATAAAGAAAATGAACATAATCAAACTATGTGTATGAAAAAATAAATAAATGAAATAATGATAAAATAATGATAAAAATAAAAGAATCTCTAATCACATTTATATTTATATTTACAATATTTACACATCCCTGAGAATCCCTGAGCCCACTCTATCCCCCACGTATGAAGGGTAGAGCCGAGCTCATATGATCCCAGCGCATCTCTCTCGCCGCATCATTGGTAATATGTCAGTGGAGGCGGAGCAAGTGCTCTTAAGCCGCAAACACTCAACTTGAGTGGAGAATCTGACCATTGCCAGAACTCCAACCACTTAAAGATAAGAAATCTCGATTGAAGCTGACATAAAAGGATCTCAAGTAATCCTTTTTTAGAATATGTAAACATTATTAACCAAATAAACATGATTTTATAAACACAGAGAATTAAATTAAAAAATGTTACGAACTTATGGTACAACCCAATATAATTATATCATTAAAAACTCTTTAATTTTAGCTAGGTCTTATTTTGAGTGGAGAATCTGACCATTGCCTGAACTCCAATTATTACACAAATAAAATAAAAATACAAACAAAAAATATATGAAATACTTAGAAAGGTCAAACTTTAAAATTTCATAATTTGATGTGTCAGCACTAATGCTTCTTTAAATTTTAGCTATATTAAAATTTTTAACTAAATAAACAATAATTATTTACTGATCTGCACGGATGATTGACGTCAGACATAGCGTAAAGGAATCAGAAAAACAAAGTAATCTTGTAAAATGTCTTCTATCCAGCTTTTTTTCCCGCAAATTGCAAGCGGTTAAAATATTAAAGCCATATTTAAACGTTGATTTTGTGTTGATGCGGTCGATTTTCCGGTGTGAATTACAAGATTTTAGTGTGAAATCGGGGATAAATGGTTGCATAGTGGCTTCCCGGTCTGTTTCCACGTTAAGAAGATATTTTTCACTTTTTGGGAATCTGTCCCAGTTATAGTGGAATTAGAATAAAATATTTTGGGCAGCGGACTTGCTTTCCGGATAACTTATTAATTTTGTTAAAAAGGTCAAATTGTAGAGCTCTTAGCAACTATGTACGACGGACTGACTACACTCAAAAGAGCTCAGTTGGTTAATATTTAAAAGATTAATACCATACCACAGTTTCTTACTATTGCTTTGTTTCTTTAAACATAAATACAGTATTTTTATTTTTAATTATTTATTTGTTAAAAGCATTTTTTATGTATATAGCGTTTTTTTTTTTTAATTTATGTTATTCATATGTTTTTAGTTAAAATGGCACAAAGAATTCGACAGATAGATATTTTCCATTGTCTATGTTGTTTCGTAATTATTGGATGGATTCACTTTTTGTATACTTTTTAAATAAACAAATTTAAAAAAAAAAAATAAATTCCTAGTTAAAATATAAAGTTGAGGAATTGTTGAGGAACAAATTCAAAACACAGATTAATGTGTTTATCAATATCTCTTAGTAATATTTTAGCTAGTGATAGATAGTATATTACTAACAGATCCATGGATCGGACAATCCATAAATCAAATATTGCTGATGCTAATATAGGCATCAGGTGAGGCAATCCGTCTTGCATTCGCCCTTTAAGGAAATCCCTTGCCAGGGCGAGATGAATCATAAATCAAAGGATTTTCGGTCAGGAATACTAAACTGATGGTAGATCTATATAGTTGAAAAATATCTACGCACTTTTTTAATGTATCACAATCTCAAGAAGAATAGATAATTTTTTTTATCGGGCATTGTATGGCACTAAAAGCACAACATAGTTATAGTTTCTTTTGTTGGTCATATTCCAAATAAGTCGCCCAAAGATTTTAATTTTTTCAGATAGATTTCAGACTTCACTATGCAAAACTGCATTAACGTCTAACTAACGTCAAACTTTACTAACGTGGAAGATATTCAATCCGAAGAAGATTGGTTTATGTTTACCTTCATGAAAATTTTAACTATATCATAATAAGTAATATGATTAAAAATTTGAAATTACGACAGCACAGCTTTGGTTTTTAATTTTTTCAACATTGAAGCAATTTACGTCACACATTTATTTGTAACCGCGATTTACATCAGCACAGCCTATTCAAGGAATACAATTTTAAATTAGGTTTTGAGCAATGTTAACTTATCTTAAGCTATGTAGTGTTACATATGTGAAATGGCATGTAAAAATACTTACGTTTTGCCCGTTTAGAATTTAACATGTTTCAACAATATTATAAAACTAGCAAGAACTCAAAATTTATTATTATTATTGGCGCGACAGACCCTAGAGGTCCAAGACCTCGCGCAGTGTACGTCGGAAATACACCGCGCGTTTCCTGACGTGGTTTTCATAGGGTGGGTTCGTCACTCCCACGCCTATTTTTCTGAGTGCCACCCCTTGGCTAACGGGCCTCACAAATACCCGGGAGGGAGGGGGAGGTTTTGAGTGAGTATTGTATAATTATATGCTTGAAATCCTCCCGGATAGGGCCGGGGACTCGATCTCGTAACCTTTGGGTTGGCAGACAGGTGCGTTACCACGCTGCTACCGTCAACCACATTTCTCAAAATTTATAAATGATAATAATATCAGCAATCACACCACTACACCATTCACCAAATGAAATATACATACTCATTTGAATTTATTTTGGCTTTGATTCATGTTGAATAAAATTGCCTGCTTTGATATATTTTATATGTTTTTCTACTTTTAGTTTATGCATATTATGTTTTTAAAAAAAACCATTGGTCCTTTTCATAGAATTTTCTTTTAAACTCTTATATGTTTCCATTTTTTCTATTATGCCAGTCCTTAATTGCTTGCTCTAGCAATTGATTTATCTGTGTTTAGAATGAATTTTAGATGGTAGAACTATAAACCTCTTTGTGATTAAATATATATTTGGAGTTCTATAAATGGGTAGATTCTCTACACATTCGTATCATAATATTATACAACTAACATCAAATTTACTTCTTGCACATATTCTTAATAGAGTTGTACATTTGAATAAAATTAAAAATTACCAAACTCATCATAACGGTGTTAAATAACTGTTTTTTCTTTAATTTATATTCAAACTTTACATTCTGTAATTAGACAAAAATACGGAATATTAAAAAAAGTGAGGCAATGTAATCAACTTTGATGTTATTTTCTATGTTGAGGAATTCATTTAGTTAATAAAAGATATTTAAGATTAGTATTTGTAGGAGCGGGTAGTTCAGAGGTAAGGTACTGTGCTAATAACTCCAACGCCTGGGGTTTATATCCGGCATTGAAAGATAATTATTTTAGGTTTCCCTGTTGCCGTGAGTCAGTCCGGTGAGTTCGGGAACCCTCCGAGGTCCTCCCGACGTTATGGGTATCTTTAATTAGTTAAAAATTTGGCAGTCGAGCGCGATTTGACCAAATCACCTCCTGACAAAACCGTTGGTCTAGTAGCAGTACTTTTTTACTGCTACTGCACTCCTGACCCTCGTGTAAGGTACATATTTAATTTTTCTTAAATTGTGTTTGATTGAGTTTTCGCTGCGATCTTTTTGCCATGTTTTATGTCATATGGAATCACATATGTATTATTTTGTATTTTTCTCTTGATTAAAACAGTCATCAAGCTAAGAATGTTTTTTTATTATAACTTATAGTTAGTTATTCACCTGTTTTTCACAATAATTTCGAAAATTATGTTCAATTTTTTTTTTAATTTAATTTAGGTCGTGTATTTACTATGTGTTTAAACATTTTATACATTAGTACAGTTTAAAGTTATCGACATTTTTAACTTCGAAATACACCAGAGGCAATAAAATATTTTTAAAAAATTACCAAAATGTAATTGATTATTAATGACACTTAATTTGTTTATTATTTGGAGAATATTATTCTAAATATTTTATAAAGAAATAATTCAATTAAATATGGTATAGGTCGTACATTAATATGTAATGGTATATATTGTATAATAATTCATTATCTAATGTCTAATCTAATAAAAATTAATAAATAGAAAATTGATTACGTGATTCAATGTAGAATATTGACAACATTCTTATCTTATTATACTTCGATTTCACATATTTCATTTCTTATTCTTCCCTTGAGTTTTTATTACGATGTTTCCACTTTTAATAAAATTTTATATAGTATTTTTATCATTCAGGCATGAATATTTGTCATGCATGATAAAAAAAAAAAATTCATAGTATTCGGAAAATTTATGAAGTTAGTTCATCTGTCAAAGAATAAGGTTGCCAAGGAAGTACTAAGTCTTGTACAGACCATATAATACCAACAGACCACGGACTATGAAAAGGTTGAAATATAGCCAGAGTTTTACAGACAGATTTACGGACTTGAGAGGATAAAAAATAAGTTTATAACCTATAGATCACTTATGTAGTGATCTACGAGTATATCTTGTATAGAGATGCTTATAAATTATTATCGTATCCATTTTTCAATGTATTTAAATGTAAATAAAAAAACAAAATTTACCTAACTTTACAAATTATACGAAAATAATTTAATAAGAAAATTATTGTTTGAGAGTATTTAGAATTCTTTTCTTTATATATACTTATATCAATAATTCCTACTTTATTGTTAAACATTTTTTTTTCTTTGATCAACTTTTTTTCTATAGGTTACAACATTTTATTAAGAATAACTATAAATAGGTAAGGAGTTATTATTTGAAACATAAGTTTAGGGGGACTGATTTATTACGCTGCAGAGAGGCTAGAAAAATATGGTGAATGACAGAGTAAGGAAAGTTTTATGTATTCTATTACCTATAAAACTCTGCTAATGTATCATAATGCATTTTATGAAGCAGTCTTGTGTTGCGATTCTCATAAAATATTACCATAACTAACATTTTAAA
The DNA here is from genome assembly GCF_000696795.3 of Halyomorpha halys. Classification (NCBI taxonomy): domain Eukaryota; kingdom Metazoa; phylum Arthropoda; class Insecta; order Hemiptera; family Pentatomidae; genus Halyomorpha; species Halyomorpha halys. The sequence continues at coordinate 2,988,101 of NW_027116287.1, forward strand.
GGTAAAAAAATATAATATTTTATGGATTACATACAGTATAGAATTTGTGATTTAAGACAATATATTTTTATTTGTTTAAATGTATTCAAACAACTTTTTACTGTATACAAATCTAAAAAATACTTTATTGTTGTCATCAGAATGAAATAAAACCCGTCCTTCCAACGGTGGGTTTAGAACCATAAAAAAAACGCTATATAAAATTTTTTTATTTCCTGGCGAGGGCAAATTTGATAAATTATTTTTATTGATTCTCATGTTAACAACCAAGTGTATATTTGATAGATTTATAAGTAATTATAGATTGCTGGAACAAATTGAAACATAATCGTCTTATATCTTAAATTCTAATTGACTCAGTGGAGTCGGATTTGTGCCATTTTGTACAGTTCAACGTCATTTTCATTATTTTAAAAATTGAAATTACATGTTTTATTGATTTAAAAAAAATCTATATGCTGTTAAAAGAAAATGGAGCTCATTTTCGATTTCAGCTCACCAAAACAATTTAAAATCTCCCAAAAATATCAAATCAAGTTACAGAATGGGTTTTTTTTTTCTTAAAGGCTTGTGTAATTCATATTCACAAGAATAAATTATTTATATATTATCAATTATAATAAAAAATATCCGTATAGCCTCAACATTTTTATTTTCTTGATTGTTGATAAAGTGATTGGTAAGGTTTAACCACACCAATTAATTTAACCACATCAACAATTAAAAAAATAAAAATGTTGAGACTATATATATATTTTCTATTATATTGATAAGGCTGTAGTAGCTAGTATACCATATAACTGAAGCCCAATTGGCGACTGCGCCTATTCACACAGTGGACGCCCACTAATCCAAATTAAAATACCTCCGGGTAAGACAAAGGTTAAGCAATTCGTAATAACTATCTATTTATATTGTAATTGACAACTAGAGGGTACGAAAAAAAATAGTAGATAGTATAAATAAAATAAAATTAGAAAATGTATAATAGTGGATAAAAATAAGTTGATAGACTAGGATATATTCTGGCAAAACCAGAATAGTTTGCAACTTTTTAATGGCATTGTTAGTTGTGAAATTGTAGAGATATCCTTAAGAATGGCCGGAATGGCCGAAACGGCCGAAACTTAGGTGGCTATAAGGAAATAAACATGTCGAGATTGTATGGAGATTAACTATAATTAATATAAAAATTAATCTTTAAAAAAAGTATATGATTTATTTTATTTCACTTTTTGCTGTCTCATATCTATTATTTTACTTTTATTTTAGTCTTTATTGTATTTGTAAATGGATGTGCTTTTATTGATTTAAGATTTTGTAAATATGGACTTTTAACATTATTTTATATTACTATGATCAGAAGATAGCTGATCGTTGATAATATATGTAAGGAAAATATGATAGGGGGTGCGGTCAGGGAATAACACATAAGTTAAAAAAAAAAAAAATTATTACCAACGTTTCGATCAGAATTTCTAGCCTTCATCAGGGCTAAGAAAAAAAACCAAGATAACAATCATTGAATAAAGGCTATATAGAAAGATTAAAGTAAATCATGGTACAGAATGAATGTAGATGAAAATAAAGTAGTGAAAGAATTGGGAAATAAAACGTACTTATAGGTAATTGAATATGTGAGTAAAATAACATAATTAATGAAATAAAAATATAAAATTATATAATGCAAAGAAACAAAGACATATGAATAATTTAGTTTAATAATAATAATTTAAAACTTTACGTTGTGGAAAGAAAAATTATGTAACTTTTGTAATATGTAAGTAAAAAAACTTGGATAAGGAAGAATAAACAATAGTTATTAGTTTTGTAGTTGTAGTATTCTATAT
>NW_027116287.1:2990209-2990731 GCF_000696795.3 Halyomorpha halys
ATTTCTTTTGTCTTACTTAACTTGATATTTTGTTTCATTATTATTCTTTTTTTTTCATACATATTTTCATCAGTATTCATTCTGTGTTATTATTTACTTTGATCTTTCGGTATATTCTTTATTCACCGGTGGTTACCTTTTTTTTTGTTCTTAGGCATGATGAAGGCTAGGAAATCTCGCCAAAACATTGGCAGTAAGAAATAAGTTTTTTTTTAACACTTATGTGTGTTATTCTCTGACCGAACCCCAAACCCCCCATCATCTGCTCATGTATTTTATATTATTGTCAATTGTCTACTTCTCTTATCAAATTTATTATAACACGTTAAATGTTGGTTAAATATTATTTTATTTGTTGATTTTTCGCTTTCTAATCTAGTTTGTTTGTTTGGTTGTTTAGTGGCGCCAAACTTCATTGGTCATCAATGCCATTTATATTTTATTTAATTTTGCTAATATTCGTTAAATTATATTTATTTTTAATTTTTTAATTTTTTTTTTTATTTATTTATTTTTTTTTCT
>NW_027116287.1:2991585-2995939 GCF_000696795.3 Halyomorpha halys
GGGCATGTTATGAATTAGACGAGAAAAGTGGGCTTTCTAATCTAGTGCTCTAAAGCCTAATTTTTATTTTCTGTATTATGTTTCTGTAGGGACTCGTCCCAGGATAAATAAAGAATCTTTTTTTATCTGATTAAATGTGCTTTAACTAAAAATCAGTGTAATGTGGGAGAATATTTACTGTTACAAAGTGATAAATTAATGTCCCAATAAGATGAGGGATTTTGTCTAATGCTCACGTGTCGTTTTGTTATTTAGGCACTGGCTCTTATTTCCTGTTAGTTGACCTTAATTTTAATTTTCTAACTTTCAGTTCGTGGAAAAGGAAGAGCGGACAAAAGTTTGGAAGGTGGACAGGAAACGTCCTTGCAAACGAGGTCACAAAGTTCAGCGAAAAAGTTTGTTCACCTCTTAACACTCACGGACTTGATTTACACTAAGTAAGCTAGACGAGATTCGTGGATTGTACCAATCTTGCTAGTTTTATTTGATTGGAAAAAAAACCCTGCTAAATATTACAAACAGGTTTTGTTATTTAAATTAATAATTAATATATTAGCAAAAGAAACAAATATAAAATACTGTATCTAAACTTCTTGCCTGCCCAGTTCAATACAAAATGTCTATGCTCACCTAATGTCTTGGTCCGGCTAAGAACTGAGGTTATTCTTAATCTTGGTCCGTACACTAATCGAAAATTAAACGGGGGAACATTAATGGGAACATGCTTAAATAGATTTAAAAACATAGAGAAGTCCGAAAAAAAAACTTGATGCAGCTTAAAATAAAAAAGAATTAGCATCTCGAAAGAATTCACAGTATGTATATAGAGAACTTAATTACCAATTAAATAATACTTGATTTAGTGGTAATGCTACATTATGATAGTTCCAATGTTAATATGTAATGAAGAGAAAATCTAAAGATAATTTCATCAAAATTGTTTTAGTGTTACATTCCTGTCGGCTACACGGTTGGTGCACAGCTATCGGGCGCCAAAATAGTATACTATTTTATTTAATTTTTTGGGATACTCATTTGAAAACACTATATTTTTCCCATATTGTGATAAATCGTCGTACTAAACCTTGAAATTTTAAAATTTTATTGTGAATAATGACTAGTTTGGAGAATCATTCTGGGGATGACACAGAAAAAAAAAAAAAAAAAAAAAAAAAAAAAAAAAAAAAAAAAAAGGCATTCAATAGTTTCAAAAAAAAAGGAAGCTGGAAGGTGGAGGTTGGATTCCATTTTTTATTAGATTTTCAGATGTATGTGTATAGAAACATTAAACTTAAAATTATAAATTGGGAAGTTTATTTATTTTGGTTAGTCAATTAAGAAACATTGTTTTTCAGAACTTTTACTCAAAAGCATTCACATAGTTTAGAAAAAAGATTGATTATTAGAAATAGGAAAAAAAAATTACAATAATAAAAGCACATTAAAAATAGTTTCTTACTCTCAGATCTCATTTTTTAGTTTCATGAATTCTCATTTTGACCATTTTAAGTTCTATATATATATATATATATATATATATCTGGAATACAATTAAAATTTATTTATTTATTAAAAGTACATTATTTCCCCAAACGATATCAACAATATTGTATTTTATATTTCATCATTGTACAAACAATAAAAATGTCTACAAAGCTCAGAATATGTTGGATACTGTCATCTTTTATTGTGCCATAAACGTATTATCGTTAAAAAGATGAAGAGAATCGTGTATTCCAGACTGGGGTGGTATTGCCAGCGAGCCATATGTGGCCGTCCCTTTGGGATTCGATGCCCCGTGAATTATGAGTGCAGTGGAGTTGTGTTGATGGTGTATTGTCTGTCTATGTTCCTGAAATGATAACCGCATCTGGATCCCACGTCCTCTCTCTGGGGACTCTCGTAAATCAGGGTGTCGTAAAAGTTACCTGACAGGAACTCTACAACAGCCATGCTATTTGCTGGTAATTGTTTCTTGTGAGTGGTAGTAGGTGACTACCAAAATTATTTATTTACTAGTAGTTTTAACCATGTTAAATTTGCATTTTACATGACTGTTTCATATATATGATGAGAAAATGACATCTAATTAGCTGAATAGTATTTGAGATGAATGTGAAAATGCGAAAGTATCGATCAGAAAAAAAATAAATAAATAAAATTACTGAAAACTTCTTTCATCACTTTATGCTGACGATTTTTTTTTTTTTTTTTTTTTTTTTTTTTTTTTTTTTTTTTTTTTTTTTTTTTTTTTTTTTTTTTTTTAAAAAATACAATGTGTCTTAAATTACTTGAAGAAAACGTACAGTACTTCAGCTTAAACAACACTCTTAGTTCTTACTTGCCATGGTATAAGTATAGTTATAAAGGTCTTATTAGTGTACACAAATATCAATTTCATTGTTAATAGTTTAAATAATATACTTAAATGTACTTTTCAAAATATTTTAATACTAAACAAGAAAAAAAATCAGTAACGCTACAACCCATAAAAGGTTAGAGGTGCAGTATTTTGTAAGGAAGTACTGTTACTAGGCTGATGGCAAGAAAAGCGTAATTTGATCAGATACCGCTTGGGCGCCAGATTTTTACCCTATAACGGAACCCACTTTATGAGGGAGTCTGAGTGGACCCTAGAGGGCTCCCGGACCGCCAGGGCTATAGGACATTGGAAAATAATTATCTGCCACAGCCAGATTCGAACCTAGGCCTTTGGAGTTTGTAGCAAAGTACTTTACCAATGTGATACCCATACCCCAGATTGTTTATTAGTAATCTAGGAGTATCTTTAAATCTACTGTTAGACTTATAACAATGAGTTTATAAACAATAGAACACTTTTAAATTCACGGATAGTGGGGTGAGTGACTATTATTAATTAGAAGTTATAAATATTTGCTAGTTGGTCAGTGCTGACTCACATGACCGGTAATATCCCTTAGGGTGTCTATCTTTCAGAACTTACTTCTCTGATAAAGTTGAAAAGTTATTTAACAATTTTCCAAAAATTTCAGAAAAATCAATCCAGCTCAACTAGTAACAAACTAGCAACCTTTATCTCAACCGCTTCGGGCCAACTTCACCAGAAATTCAAAAGACGATATTTTGATATCATGCGCTCTAGGACCCCATTGTTATCGTCATACCTCTCAAAGTCTTCGTACGCTAATTCCTCTCTATTATCTACCCTTAAAATTTAAATCAACCCTTGAGCATTCACACCTAGCTCCTTCCTAGGAATATCGTCTTTAAGTTACTCTGGACATGAGCCAAAATGAAAGTTATCTTGAAACTCTGAAGTTCGAAGAAAGCTAACTATAGTGGCTTACATTAATACTAAATCGTCTGGAAACCCAAATGACCTTCAGGTCAGACGTTTTTTAGAACATTATTAAATTTTCGTATGTAATTAATGAAGGGAGACGGTAAAAAAAGGTTCTGAATAGTTCAAAACTATTTATTTTTCTTTCATTAAATGTTTTTTAGTCAAAACAAATCTTTTTTTATTTATGGAATTTGTTTACTGTTTTTAAATTTTATTTTGAATTTTTTACAATTTAATAATCCAAATTTAAGGTGTAATATTAAAAATAAAATGATTTTCAGGAATTTAAAATCATAGTTATAAACAACCATAGTACACAGCAATTCGAAGTATGGTTACTCCCTCTGTATGTAATCCTGCAAGCAAAAGTGTTTGTAATATTATCCAAACACTGCTAATAATCTTTGTGGTTTGTTGTGCCAACCGAAAAAAAAATACATTATACTGATAATTTAAAAAAAAGTCTGTTTCACTACAGCCCATGAAGGCGTAGGGCCTTACTTTGTAAGGAATATGTTACTGGACCAACCGTTGTGCAAGCAGGTCATTGACTCGCATTTGAGCGCTAGATTTAATAAATCTTAATGAAGGGTTCCCACTTTATGGAGGCCCCTGTGGGCTCCAGACCCCAAAGGATTGACACACGGGTGGGTCAAGATAGTTAGTAGCATAGTGACTTACCACTGGGCCACCCCGATCCCATACTAATGATCACATAAATTTAAAAAAAAATAATAAAATTTACATTTACATAAACTTATGTAAAACATAGTTTAGCAACTATTTATTTAGCCCTTCATTTAACCATGAAACTAAATTGTTAAGAGAATTAAGGTTACCTTTGCGCTGTGTTGATAGAAGACAGCTTCAAAGGCCATCATCGTTAGGAATTTCTAATGAAACTGCCAGAAATAATTACACCTAATCATTAGTGTAAATATTCCCTTATATATAATAAATCAGAATAGTTAAAATAAATCGATACGCGACCTTCAAATTGATAGCATTTTCGTTTTCCGCCTGTTAAGA
>NW_027116287.1:2996224-3014752 GCF_000696795.3 Halyomorpha halys
CATTAATAAAAAAAATTAATAAAAAAAAATCATTAATAATTATTGTTTTTTCTTAAGCGCGTTATGGACATATGATAATAATTTTCTGTAACTGATAATCAATTACAGCATTTTTCAACATATATCCTTAGTTAATAATTATGAATGAGTTCTTAATTTATAATTAAAAAAAATTAAGAATACGGTCCACATTAGACACAAAATACAATTTTTTTGTAATTTCATTTTTTTTTATTAATGATATATATATATATATATATTGTGCTCTTAATTTTTAATTAAAAAAATTAAGAATACGGTCCACTCTAGACACAAAATACAATTTTTGTAATTTCATTTTTTTTTTTTTTTAATTTTCAACTAGTTTTAAATTGATAACTAGTTCAGTCAGACTACATTCATTCCGTAGAATCATATCTATAAAAAAATTCCTCTATAACACTTTTTGCAGATCATACATTTTGATATGGACATATCTTCAACTTATTCTGTTTTAACTAACCGAACAGTTGTCCCAAAAATAATGACATACAAACCATTCTTCCGGTGGTGAATTTGAAATTGAAGAAAGTAATTGACTTGGTCAAATACTGCCTAGTAATTGCTTTTGTGTTTGCTCCTTGCAAACTGGAAAGAAATTAAAGAAAAGAAACAAACAAGCCTCCGTTTCTGTCGAGAGTTCCTTCAACAAACATTGTTCCTCCCTGCTCCTTAAGTATCCCAATGTTGGTTTAGTGGTCACTTGACTTCGATAAATATCAAACCATTTATGGTTTTCACTTAAATTCAGTATTTTTTTTATTATCTTAAGGTATTAACCACTTATGAGTCATTGTTACCTTAATTTTCGGATTTGCGAAGGATAATCTTCCAGACTTTTAGGCTGTCCTCTACCTCACACTGAACAGTGGTAAGGGCTAGAATTCACGGCCACTATTATATTGATATGTATTACTATTGCAACACTGGTGGCTGTGGTAACATTTGATTAAATTTCTAGTTAAGTTCAGAATTATTGAGCAACTCAAAAAACTCAACCATTTACATTTAGCAAAGCAGATGATTCGGTCCCGATCGAAATTAGCTCAGTCATTTTTGTAAATTCTTAAAAAAATGTTTGTTTTATTTTTTAAAAAAACTTTTATTGATATAATATATTGTGCCACACTCAAAGGCAATATATTAGGGATTTAAGTACACAATCACACCATATATTCTTAACTTAATTTATTGATAGATATCTGTCACACTTGTGGGCAATAGGTAAAAGTGATGAATGGTCACATTCTTACTAAAATAAAATAAAATAAGAATAAAAAATAAAATCTCTCTTAAAATATATACAAACAGAAGAATAAAGAAAATGAACATAATCAATCTATGTGCATGAAAAATAAATAAATAAAATAAAATAATGATAAAAATAAAAGAATCTCTAGCTGCATACTTAATTAAAAATAAAAATAAATAAATTATAGTAATAAAAAAAAATCAAATAATTAAATATAAATTAAAATGGATAAAAATAAAATTATATATTATAACTTAGTAGTCCTACCAAGAGAATATTATCAACGAAAAGACAAAACGCTTGTTATGGAGTTTGACCGTAGGAGTTATTATTGACAAATTTCGATGTTTGACTAAGCAGTAGGCACCTAAATTATTCCAGTGGATGCTAGCTCAAAAAAATCCTATTTCTGGACCGATAATCTAAGGTGAGAGAGCCATTAAAATTGCCAAATAAAAAGGGTGCAAATTACAAAATATGAAAGGATTTGATAATTCACTTAAGGAGAAGAGAAGAAAAATAGTTTTACCAGGCTGAAAACACATTCCCGGGTATAATTTTTTTTTTAATTATTTATTTATTGTAATTTACAACTGTACAAAATAATACAATAAGTAAATATGTAGTATGTTTCATATACACTTGAAAATCTTGGGAAGGAACCACCCATTGGTGGTACTTCAACCATTAATTTAAATTAGAAGGTCCCGTGGCCATCTTCTTTTCAGACGCCTCGGAGGATTATCAGGGATTGTTAAGGATGAAAGATTAAGAATTAATGGGTTAGGATGGTTAAGGAGTTTGGAATGAAAAGACGCATATCTGTTTTGGGTCAAATCTGCAACGAATGGGATGTTAAGGTCTTTGTGAATGAGTTTATTTGTGACGTAATAAGGAGCATCAAGGATTTTACGTAGGATTTTGGATTGTAACGATTGGATGCGGGAAGAATTTGATGGTTTGGTGGAGCCTCAGAGCTCAATTCCATATGTCCAAATTGGTCTAATTATTGTAGTGTATACTAATATTTTGTAGTGAATGGGAAGTTTAGAGCGTTTGTCAAGTAAGTGTTGTAGCAATCGGACTCTACGAGCAGTTTCTTGTCGTTTCAGTCTTGTGTGTGGATTCCAAGTAAGTCTCTGAAATATTATAATTAAAATTAGAATATGTACCTCTACAACCCATGAAGGGTCAAGGGGTTAGTACTTTTTCCTTACGTTCCTGAGCTATTAATCGAAAACCATAATTTCGACTCAATTCAATATTTATACAACTCTTGCTAGATATGAAATAATTAATTAATAGGAATTTTATGACATTGAGAAATATTACCTATTAAAATAAATATTATATGGTGCCTATACTTATAAATTTTTATAAGTTGTTGGAAAGTCGAAATGCGAGTGTTGCAACTTCCTGGCCACTCGCCAAAGTGAAGAAGTATCTCTAGACATGTTCTAGACTCACGACGAAAGTCCTTTTATCTAATTGGGATGATAGGAAGACAGTTTTTTGTTAAAAAAAAAGAGTTATATTGTTTATTTTGATGTTGTAGTTTCCAAATTTCAGACATGCTTTTTTTTTAAAAAACGCTTCATCTCAAAAAATGTTGGTGATTTACAGAAAGAATAATATTGTTAAATCTTTTGATCAACTTTGAAAATGTAAAAACGTAAAATAAGTACTGAGAAACGAATCCATTGTTCAGAAATTGTTTCATTTTATGTACCAAGCTTCATAGCCACGTGGTGGAAATCTATCTCCTATAGCAGAGGTTCCCAATCTTTAATGTTTTGCGGCTCCCTAAATAATCGGATTTGTTCCGAGGGCCTCTTAATACATCAGATTTTATTTCTAAATTTTTGACTTCATTGAAAAATTGAAAACTTTTTTTTTTCAAAAAAGCGATTCCCTATTTAATAGCGAAAAATCTAAAACAGACTCTTCCTATTTTCCTTGGGATAATATAAAATATTTAACTTTCCACTGTTTTGGTAATATTCATATTGAAACTGGACAACCCACCATGTGGTTATGTTAGTTGAACAATAAATTAAACACGAATTTTAAATTCGCAAAATATTTATTGAACGTCAGTTGATGATTAACATTATTAATGGTATGGATTGGCTTGATGTTCACTACACAAGTTCTAAAATCTTAGAATGAAATTTGGTATGGTGAGTCTCATTTCTAGTTATACTTTAATTTTGAAGCGATATTTACTTTTTATTACCGCGACCGCCGAAAACCCAGCTTCACACAAATATGATGTTACAAATAGAATTAATAAATGGAAAAGTCAGAAAGTTCCATGCTACCAACTTCTAACCTCAAAGTACCATTGCAATGTCTCGTGTAGTGGACGTAGTCTCGTCTTCTTTGTAGCGCAGAATATACTGCGCGGGAGTCTTTTTCGATGTAGAACAGGCTTTTGATCGAGTCTGGTACCCGGGACTGCTTTACAAACTTTGTAAATTCCTACCTCCTACATACTTTCTCATCATTCGTTCCTTTCTCATTGATAGATTAATCCAAGTAAACCACAATGGTTCATATTCATCCCTCTATTCTAAGTCCGCTGGTGTTCCTCAAGGTAGTATCCTCGATCCCATACTCTACACCGTCTATACAGCTGACATTTCAACCAATCCTAACACTACCCTCACCACGTATGCCGATGACACATGTGTGCTCGCTGTTAATAATAACCCATTAATTATATCCCAAAATCTCCAGACCCATATTACAGCCCTCGAAGAATGGTGTCGTAATTGGAGGATTAAGATAAATTCCAACAAATCCCATCAAATCACCTTTACCCTTCGTCGTAAACCTACTGACTGCCCTACAGTTTCATTTAATGATGTTACCCTTACCCCTGTCGAATAGATCTGCTACCTTGGACTACATTTGGACAAACGATTAACCTGGAATCCTCACACAACACTGAAAAGACAGGAAACTGCACGTCGATTTCGACTATTACAGCACTTACTAGACAAACGGTCTAAACTTCCAACACATTACAAAAGACTGATCTATATGGCTGTAATAAGGCCAATCTTGACATATGGTGTTGAGCTTTGAAGCTCCATTAAACCTTCGAATTCCTCTCGTATTCAATCCTTACAATCCAAAGTCCTTCGTAAAATCCTCAATGCTCCTCATTTTGTCACAAATAAAATCATACATAAAGACCTTAATGTTCCATATGTAACCAGTCTAGCCCGAACCAGATATCACTCCTTCCATTATAAACCCTCTAACCACTCAAACCCCCTAGTTTCTAACCTTGCGTACTCTTCCATTCCTGACAATCCTCCGAGGCGCCTGAAAAGAAGATGACCACGAAACCAGCTAATGTAAAATGTCATTAGAGTGCTACCAATGGGTAGTTTCTCTACACACCTGTAACACTCCAATTTAACTTAGATCAGATTTACTAATTACTAAATAAATATTTTTATTAAAAAAAAGTACTATTGCAAGACAAGTCAACTAGAGGTTCTTCTTCTACAGAAAAAAAATTCTGATGGAGCCTTGGCTCTAAATAGGTCTTGAATCTATGTAAATTTATCATTATCCGCTTATTATTACCTCTGGCCGTTTCAAGTGATGCAAATTGGAAAGAAAACAATGAAAGACTCGAAAGTTATTAAGTTCTTGAAATTTTGTCAGCATACACGATTGTTGGCGCAAAAATTCAAGAATTGGAAATTCCAAGAAAATTGCCGGATTGTTCAATTGTACATTTCGCGGTGCTCTTATGACGGCACACTTTAGGAATCACTGCCCCATAACATAGCTTTAGAGCACCAGAGACTGCTTAGCACATCACCATGAACCTCAACTAATTATTTAAAAAAACCGTATTATCAAGGGTTTGTATAAGGTTGGAAAAATTGTTGTAACAGGCCAGTTTAATCTTTGCCGAAGAAGACCTATATCTCCTTGAAGGTCATCGGACGATAGAGATGCGGAAAAAGGAGGAAGTCTAAACGAAAATTAAACATTATAAATTATTATATTTGCAGCAGTTCAATGTCACTGATACATATGTCGCATCGAATTGCTGCAAGAGCCTGTGCTACTGGTCTAGGTTCTTGGGAAGGCTGGAAGTAATAGATAAATAAATAAACTTGCTCCTAATATGTGCTCAAGCTATGATTAAGTGAGTGTAGACGTATAAAATATAAACTCTTAGATAAGGCATTTAATGGAGATAAGCTCAAATGTGACTCCTCAAGCATGGATTAACCTTCGTGCTCCCTCGGAGATGTCTTGTAATTTATAGCCAAAGGACGGGATCGATGTAGAGGAAGACCCGGGGGACAAACAGTGAACCCCACAGCAAACATCATGATTATGTTTGTCCCTACTTCAGCCTTATGTTTGCTCTCCCTGCTTAGTCTGTACTAACCGCATTGTCTAATCGCGTCAAACACTTGCAATAACGTCATTCAAACACATTCAGTGTCTGATACAAGTTTGTTTATATGCACATAACTTACATATGTACGCATAATATTTCTTATGCGCACAGGACGATTCCATAAATTAGAAAAACGATGAAAAGTTAAAAAAAAAAAGAAGAAGAAAAAAAAGACATATCAAATGCTACTAATACATTACTTAATTTTTATAAATGGCAATGATGAGTAGTATATTCTATTTATAAATAATATTGCAAATTTAACATTCTTTTTTTTAATAATTTATTTATTGATATTTACAACTGTATACACATATATACAACAAGTAAATTTGCTGTAGGTGACATAGTGACATGATAAAAACATGTGGAGAATCTACCCACTGATAGAACTCCAATAACATTTCTAGAGGAGAAGATCTGGAGGCCATCTTCTTTTCAGACGCCTAGGAACAAGTGGATTTGGGTGGTTGAGAAGTTTATTATGGAAGGAACGGTATCTGGTTCTGGCCAAATCGGCAACAGATGGAATATTGAGGTCCTGATGGATGACTTGATTTGTGACAAAGTAAGGAGCATTAAGGATTTTGGACTGTAAGGATTGGATTCTGGAGGAATTTGATGGTTTAGTGGAGCCCCAAAGCTCAACTCCGTATGTCAAGATAGGCCTTATAATAGTCATGTAGATCAGTCTTTTGTAATGGATTGGCAATTTAGACCTTTTTTCTAGTAAATGTTGCAATAGTCGGAATCTACGAGCAGTTTCTTGTCTTTTTAGTCTTGTATGAGGATTCCATGTCAGTCGTTTCTCGAGATGTAGTCCTAAGTAACGGATCTGTTCGACAGGAATAAGTGGGGTATTATTAAAGGATATTGTAGGGGAAGAGGTCATGGGTTTACGTCGAAGGGTAAATGTGATTTGGTGGGATTTATTGGAATTTATTGTAATCCTCCAGTTTTGGCACCATTCTTCAAGGGTGGTGATGTGGGATTGGAGGGTTTGGGATACAATGTAAGGATCACTGTTCACTGACAATAGACATGTGTCATCGGCATACGTGGTGAGGATTGAATTTAACATTCAAAATTAAAACTGCTCTAATTCTTTAGAGTTCAAGGATAATGCTATATCCTATTCTAAATTAAAAAAATCCAAATCCAACCAGAAACTACTGTTCTTATATTTAAAACAATTCTCAGGCCACTACTGATATACGGCTTTGAAGTCTGGGGAGCGGCATCCTTTACGAAAAAGCAAAAATTACAATCTTTTCAAAATAAAGTCCTAAGAACCGCGGTGGATGCTTCTTGGTATTAAGTAATAGCCAATTACATCGTGAATTAAAAATGTAGTCGATAGAGGATAAGATTAAGAAACGGTTCATGAAGTTCCAGTCTCATTTACCGACAGTTAAAGGAGCAGTGACCTACTGCTTGCGAAACCCAACCTCATCCCGAAGACTGAATCCCAGGCTGCTGCAGGACATCCTGTTATAAATTCTATTATTCATATTACTTCTATTTTATTTATTATTTTTTATCTCGTCTTTTTTTCAAATTAACTTTTTTTTTAGCTATTAGAGGGCAATTGTTTGGTTTGTCAGGTCAGGTCTAAGAATTTCGATATTTTTGTTACTAATTTTACTTTACTCTTTTATTAAGAAGTTTTATTTTTATCTATTTATTTTATTTGATTTTTTTTAAAATTATAACGTTGTATATAGTTAGGGGTGTCTACTGTATGACATTATACCCTCCCCCTTAAAAAAAAAAAAACTGTTTCATAATAAAGTACAAACTAATACTATTAGTCTTGTAGATTTATCTTGATTCAATTACACTGACTTGTACTTTAGTATTTTTTAATTTCTGTAGTATCACTAATAGTCATACCTATCATGAAAAAAATAAGTATTAGTATTGATACCACACTAGTTTCTACATTTGTTCTATTTACTAATACTATTAGCTTTCATTATGAAACAGGGCCCTGGCCGATCTTGTTGTAAGTAAATAAATTTAAAAAAAAAAATATAATGTAATAAAAGATTATTTCTTTATTTCTTTTTATTGAAAAGTATTACCGTATGCCACAATTATTGGCAATAAGTGGATATAGGATCACATTCATACCAAGATCTAAAAAATAAGTAAAATAATTTAATATAATTAAAAAAACAAACTAAAAATACGCAATAGTAAAATCTCAATATGCATATGAACCGAAAGATGAATAAAATTAACATGATCAAATTATGTACAAGCAGAAATAAAGAAATATATTACTAAATAAGTAAAACACAATAAAATAAAGTAAAATTTTAAAATTAAAATAAGTTAAATGTTTAACTAATATAACATTAAAAACAAAACAGGAATCACATTTACATTATTATGTTCAATATTTACTCTACCGACCCGAGGATCCCCGAGCCCACTCTATCCCGCATCAGGGGTAGGCGTGTTCCTTTGAGAATTATTTATTCCTAAAGGAAATTTATTGGCCAACATAAACTTTAATACAACCTATGACTTTTTCGAAGCACGAAATACTTAAGATTGTGCTACTAAAATAAAGTAAAAAATGTGAAACTTTTTTTTTAAAAATATCGAATAGATACAACGAAAAAATGATTACAGATAATTTTTTAGCACAGTTAAGTCAGTTTTAATTTTTCTTAGGAAAGGTCTTTTGTTAGAGCACAAATTTTCAAAATTTTTGCAAAATTGTCAAAAACCGAATAAAAGGAATTTCTCGGACCTCTTTTCATTTCGATAACTCCCAATGAGTGGGATTTCGTGTGGTTATCTCCAAACCAAGTCCTAAATTATAAAATAGTGCTCTTTCCGTTTATATCGACAACCATTTGTTAAATGGCTTATAATAACCAGTTTACGCTTTATTTAATTCGAATTTCTCCGGAATGGAGAAGAGTTAAAATTTCATGTATCAGAATATAAACAGCACATCGACCATTAACAGCCTAAAAAAGTCCCATTAATTGAATAAAGAAGTATCTCCCTTATATAATCTGCCATGATAAGCTTAAAAATAATTATTTTTTTTTAGATTCAGTTTTTAGAGTTACCAAATACTTAAAATACAAAAAAGTACTCTTTTTAAGATATTAGACATATTTGAATAAGTTTTATACTCTATAATCATTGTTTATTTAAATTGAAGTGATTTAATAGTATTTTAAATGCTTAATTTATAATATATAACTTTTTATTGGTTGTTTATTATTATTAATTGTATTTTAGTGGTTGCAATTTATTTTTACTTTTTAAATTCAACAAATCACCAGGGATCCTGAACATGTTTGTTTTTGTGTGTAAATTTATTGGTTATATTCCAGATGTGATTCTTTAGTAGATTAAAATGAGTTTTAATAAAAAAATTAATTACTGATAAACGACTCATAAGTATAGCAACAGTAATGACGCATAGCATTTATCATGCTGTTACCTAATAGTGCTACTGTGTACTACCACGACAGTAAATGTGATGTGACGATAATTGTCATATAGTTTAGATCTTGTCAATTAGTGTCATAGTTTTTTTAGTAGTTAATTTTTTAATTAGTAGTTTTTGGAGTTGCTGTAATGAGTCACCGTGAGGACTTGAATGTAGCAGTGACTGAACTGACGGAACGTGGACTGTCATATATAACTAGTGCGACATTACTGTTATGACAGAAAATTTCATTATGACGGTTGCTAGCCTGAAACAGTTTCTCCCCAGGTATAAGTTATCTTCATGTAAACTGGCTGTAATGTGATAGTAAATTGACTTCTGCTTCACGTAGTATATCAAGACGGCAAGTATAATACAGTACTAAGGTCTTGGCAATGAGCCAATTATCCCCGAAAATATGTTTAAAAAATTACAATAAAGTTAAGATTTATTCAGAGAGCAATTTTTATTTATACCTGTTCAATGGTTTTTAACGGGTAATATTTTAAAATAAATTATTTTATAACAATAATCGCTTACTTATAAGATAAAAATTACTCACCAACTATTATTGTGAAATTTATTGATAATAATTAATAACGGGTTCGGATTCTGCAGGTAATAATTATTTGCAAAAGACACTTAGATTATGTCATTCATAAAAATGGAAAAATTTTTGTGAAACAATATTTTAATCTCTAGAGCCTCCAGAACCTCCAGTGATTTTTGTTCAGTTTAAACAATAATTGAATTTAAAAATAAATATATCATATTTCAAAAACTATTTATGCAATGCAATGTAAAACGTGGCACTCTGGGTTGCTGTATATAAATCTTCTGGAGAGTTTTGTGTAAGTTACACATTCGCTTGAAGAAAATCATCTTCCATCCTCGTATCTCTGACTTTATTTTGTTATTCACAGGCTTGAATATTTGAATGAGAAGATAGAAGAAGAAGAATCATCAAATAACAATATAAAAAAACAAAAATATAGCATTTTACAAAAATTTGTTTTTAACCATTCATTCAATGCTATATTCTTATAGAATTATTTTTTAAAATACTAAGAATAATTTTATGGAGTTATGCTGTAAACTGAAAAGCTCAAATATAGGTCAAATAAAATTAAAATAAAAAACTAATTATTTAATAACTATGGTGATAAACAAGGTTACCAACTACTGTAAAAAAAAACAACCCAAATAACAAACAATATTATTTGTGTTTTTCTTGTCAGTTTTAGTTACGTTCTACGACTTTCTTTGTTAAATAATATTTTTTATTTATTTATTTAATACAAGATCGGCATGGTGGGCCTTACATGGTAATGTAAGAGGTACATTTATTTTTTTTAAGTATTGATTATGGAAGGGGAGTATAGTCTCATACCAAAGACAGCCCTAACTGTATAGAATGTTTTAAATAAAAAACATTAAGATAAAATAAATAGATAACAATAAAACTTCATAATAAATAAAAGATAAAAGTAAAGTTAAAACAGAAATAACAAAGACATTTTTGGATTTAACAAAATGAATAATTGACTTCTAATGGAAAAAAAAGAATTTAAGAAAAAGATGAAGAGGAAAAAAAGAAGTGTGAAAAAATTTTAGAGTGCCAATAACATCTCTGATAAATGTAGAACTTAAAACAGGGTGTCCTGCAGCAGTCTTCTGGTTGGGGTTGGGTTTCCCAAGTTGTAGATCACTGCTCACTGCTCACACTTTAACTTTAGGTAACTGGGAGTGGAAATTAGTGAATCTTTTTTTTTATATAATCCTCTATTGTCTCTATTTGCAATTCCCGATGCAATTGGCTGTTTTTTATAAACTAAGTACCATCCACTGCAATTCTTCTCTTGTCTGCACAACTATCTGTTTTATTTAAATCATGATTCCTATAAACAGCCAATTGCATCGGGACTTGCAAATAAAGACAATAGAGGCTTACTTAAAAAAAGGTTCATGGAACTTCATACCAGTTACCTACACGTAACTCTTGGGAAACCCAACCAAAACCCGAAGACCGAAGCGCAGGCTGCTGCAGGAAATCCTGTTATAAGTTCTATATTTATCGGTTCTGTTATTGTCACTCAATTTTATTTTATCTTAACTTTTTTTTCATTTATCTTTTTCTTAAATTCACTTTCTTTTTCTCCCATTAGAAGTCAATTATTTATTTTGTTGAACTCACAAATGTCATTGTAGTTTTTGGTATTAGCTTTATTTTTATCTTTTATTAAGAATTATTATTTCAATCGATTTATTTTATCTTGATTTTTTTTATTTATAACATTGTATGTAGTTAGGGGTGTCTTTTGTATCAGACGATAAGCTCCCCCCCCCATAATCAATTGATAAAAAAAATGTAACTGTTACTTTAACCATGTAAGGCCTACCAGGCCGATCTAGTAATAAATAAATAAAACATCATTCCCATCTGCCACAGAGGAATGGAGACCATCAGGGAATTCGTAACTTATATATATACCGTAACTTATATATATATATACTCATGAGTCAGCTGTTATTTCGATGTCAGGTGATTGAGGGGATCAGCTGATCGAACGTATATAAGAGATGTACCGAATACAATAAAGCCAGTATTTTACAGCAGTTCAAGCGAGTTAGATCTTATTCCTTCTTCTCTTTTTTGACATTGTGCTTTCGCACCATTTTGTATTTGTTTGTATGATTGCTTAGTAGATGGTTGAGTCTGAGTATATTGATTGACTGTTGGTGTAAGTCGGTTCGTGCCACAAAGGGATTTGGAAATTGTGTTTCGTTATGTAGCTAGGTTTTAGTCTTATTCCACTGAATGATCTATTGCCCTACCTAGAGAGAATGAGTTTAGTTGAGGAGGATATACCGACCTCTAATTCGATGATAGGACTCATAATTTTGTTTTCCAGAGCTGGATTCGAACATCGGGTAAAGGATACTCATGAATGTCCTGTGTCTTGCCCGTTGAATAATACTAGAATAATATTATTACCTGCTGACTGTACTAAATTTTTATTGGAAAAAATACCTTACTATAACTTTTTATACTGTATTTCATAAAGAAGAATTTCTAAAACATGGCGGGCTTAGTTTATGGTCCAGTTATTGTGTGAACTGAACATCGCTATAATACAACCTGGCTCTGGAAATCATAATATTGTTTCGTATAAAATCAGAAGTTCTTATGAACAGTAAAATTCTTCGCAGTATTCTATAGTGTAAAAAAATAAATAAATATTTTACGATCTTGAGAATTTGTCTCTAATATTTTTTTTCCTATCGAATTGTAAAATTTTTTTTCTTAGTGTGTACATAAAAAAAGAAATTAAAATATAGATATACAATTTTACTTGAAATTGTGTTGTTGAAGTCAATGAATCGTTCTTACCCATTTATTTATTGATGAATTGTTACTGTTAATCGTGGCTTTGTAAACTATCTTAAAATGTGAACACTATGCCTAATGTACCATGTGATCTGTCATTGCCGTATCTATACAATAAACTATACTCAGAACACATATCATGACATCCCATAACCTGACGACATTAACATATAGTCCTCAACATTTGCATATCTTGATAAGGAAGCCACGTGTTACTTGGAGTGTAATCAGTCTGATGTTTTCTAGTTTCTGACGGCCTAAGTTAGAAGTGTTAACTAATTTACTTCTATATTTAGTCATATTATATTACTTCTATTTTTTATTTATAGTTTCATATTTATTTAATTTTCGCAAATTTGTAATTTTACAACTCCGCCCATTCATCTAGATCCATATGTTCAAGTAAGTCCCTTAATACTTTTTTTATACGTAGCACATTCACTGCCTTTATTGTAATTTTAATAGATACTATCACAGAAAAAAAAATAGAAAATTATACACAACAGTAAGAGTGTCCTGAAAGATTTTTTTTTAATGTTACACCGCGGAAAGCTTTCCTTTAGGTCGGAGAAGAAAAATATATTTTAAAACTACTCATTATAAAATAGATTTTTATTTCAAATTCAAAGTTTGCGCAATGCTTCTAAACTTTAAGAAAAAATATATATATTTTTTATTAGTTTTAAGATATTTAAGCAGAAGTTAAGGTAATTTATATTGCTATAAATTGATACAAAATAGTAGAAGAAACATTTATTGATAGGGAAAGTAAAATACCCATAAAATAAATAAATACAATAATCTATATAACAGTAAAAAATATCCTTTAAAAGTTTCCGCAATGCCCTTTAAAACATTTTTTTTACAAAAAATGGATTTTTTTTTTTGGAGTATATAGTTGACCGTATGAAGTAGATTGCATGAAGGTGGCGGTCAATAAAGGTATCAAAATAGTAAAAGATAGCAATAAATAGTTTTCTTTTACTATTTTGATACTTTTATGGACTGTCACCCCGAATCTCTTCGACTTTTTTTTTTTTAATAAATAAAATGAATTGTATCCATTTTAGTCTTAAACACTCTTTATTTACATTTTAAATTTTAATCAAAATCAAAAAATAATATTGTTCTTAAGTGAGTAATAATAGTTTAAGATAAATTGTAATTTAAAGTTTACAAATTAAACGAAAAAGTGAAAAATAGGTTTATTTGACTAAAATAATTGGACCTTGGTTGAATAGTCTACAAAAATATTTAATAGTTGGATGGGGTTATTATGGGATTATTTTTAGTGCTAACTTACTGATAATGACTTTTTAATTTAAAACTAGATTTTTTTTATGCAAAAAATTTATTTAAAAAATTTCTTTATTTTTCCATATTGTCTTGAAAGTTTTAAGTTTTAAAAACCATTTACTCAAAAGGTTATCTTGAAAGAAATATAGTTCGGATAAAAACATTTCTTGACTTTTGACCAACAACTTTTTGAGGTGAATATATAAAAATACATCAGCTTATAATGAGTTGAGACTGTATACAATTTCAAAGGTAATGCTCTGTTAAAAAAATAATTATTCATTTCAAATAATTTTTTTTTTATTTGACAGATAATACTAATATAGAAATTGAATTAATTATAGAAGGAACTTTTAAAAAAAACTTTTATTTTTATCACAGTCACTATATACTGGTAGTACGTTTTGTCTATTTTCACATTGGTATCTACCTGGACCATAAATAAATTCTTATGATTAAAAAGGCAAGCGTGTTTAATCTAGGACAACCAGCCCTGTAAGTTTGCTTATCTCAGAGGTAGCACTAAGTTACACGTGTAGGTGTGAATACTAAATTCACAAGTATAAATAATTGTCGTGGGAAACAAATAAAAAAGAGAAAGCTTAAGAGAAGCTTTATTTAATTAGCAATGCAACAGAAATGCATAAGTTTTAGAAATAAATCAAGAAAACGAACAATATAGCCACAGCAGTAGAACGGTAAAAACAAATAAGTTTAAACAATTTACTTAATTTTATAATAAAATTAACATGTTAGTAATAGGGATTTGGTATCAGTTGGGCCTTAAAAATGAAATCAGTTGTGGAAGAAATAAAATTGAAATTAATTGTTTCAATAAAAAGAAATACTAATAATTCAAGACTTATAAAATTATCATATTATTTCGGCATTAGGTTGGATCAATTTTTTTTCTATTCTGCCGAAACCTTATCTGTGGGAAGGAGGAGTGAAAGGTGTACAAAAAAAAAATTAATTTCCAGTCAGCACAATACTTCTTAACTTTTAAAAAATATCCACTTTTCAATAATATATGTGTAATACATATACATATGTTTAGAAAATTACTATAAGCCTTAACTACAAAACTCTGGAAGAATTTTATTATTTTTTTTTAACTATGCAAATTTTCACTTCTGTAAAAATGCAATATAAACTTTATTAAAATACAGTTCTTTACTTTTCCATCGTTAACTTTTTTTGAAATTTTTATAGCGTTGAGACGATCTTTTTATTTACTTCTCTTGGAATTCTATAATACGAGTATAGCATCTGCACCTCGGTTAAGAAACAAAGAGGAACTCAAAAAAATTTCGAGCGGCTGCTCAACTTTGTCGAGTTGCTGATAAACAGCATACTGATCAGTCCTATAGGCGATATAAAAAGGGATGAAATTAGTTAAGACTATTCGAATCTTTTTGAATCATAAAGTTGAAAATACCAAGCCAAGGTCAAATATTAGTGATGATTAAGAATAGGATTTTTATGTGCTAAAAAATCCGAAATATGTACATAAATATGTATATTTATAATCTAATAACTTGTCAAATATTTAAAAAAAATATGTAAATAATATGTATTTATAAATTTTGTATTATACAACAATATAAATTACTAATTAATTAGTAATTTTATAATTTAAAAAAGTTACATAAATATGTATTTATTATATATTATATGAATAATATTTTAAAGAAATTATGTTAAAATATGTACGAAAAAATGTACTTGGAGAAAACATAGCCGTTCAATAACAATACATTAATTAGTAATTGTAATTAAAACAATTGATTATTAATTACTCAGGATGAATTATTAACAAACTATAAATGGAAATCAAGAATAATTCTTATTAAAAAGAAAAAAAACTTTAGAAAAATATTTAAAAAATTGAAAGAAATTAATTATACAGCAGTGTAAGTTACAAAATTATTGCAGATTAAATGCATTTTTAAATTTTCAAATAAAAATCTTCGTCGGTTTGACCGCAGAATGGACTTGTACCGGCTAAAAGATCTTTCAACATCTACTGATGCTATAGGGGCACACTTAAATGAAGCTATTTCCATTGCATCTAGTTCGGTATTCTGCATCACCTGGGCGGCTGTGTCATCATTTGTTATAATAAGGAATAAGACCCTTGCTCTTTTTAATTGATTCTGAGAAATTCTCGATGTAATTCTGTGTGAAAACTTATTATCGCCACTGCTTTTAATTTATGTTCAAAGATGGAGATATAGAATTTGTACGCACTATTTATGATAAATGATAAATATCACCTTCAAGTTTCTTGCGTTCTCTTGAATTTTACGTTCTTGCTGCGAAAAATATATTTACAATTGAATAAATAATTTAAGGAAATATGTAATTCTGGACAAAATACCTAAAAATATGTTAAAAATAAGAAATATTTCAGAAAATATGTGATTTACAACCAAATATGTTAAAAAAGGCCAAATATTTAAAAATATATGAAATAAAAATGGCTTCTTTTGGCCAGGAATGTCTTGAAACATCTATAATTAGTAAGGAATCGCATATATCATGGTCGAGTAAAAATATGTGAAAACATAAAAATCCTATCCCTAGTGATGATGTAGGATTCCCAGTGAGTTCAGAATAATGGTTTCCGCCAGGCCCTTCTCTACAACCAGCCCCTCCAAAAATCACTTGTTGTACAAGGGATGGTTCCTCTACTGCCAAACCAAAGCCCTTTCACCATAAATCTTCTTGTGCTAAATTCCTCTGTATACTTTTTTTTTAAGTAAGGAAATACGGAACTTCTTTTTGAGCCGCTTGAAATTTCCAAGAGAAGTCATCATATATCATTTTATTATGAATATAATTTATAACTAAAAAAAATATAAGAATTGAATACAGCCTCTGTTAGTAACTGCTCATGACAAACGATTTCTGGGTCGCTGACTTTTCAATCCAACGGCCAATTGTCACGCTCGAGAGACCCGTCCAATTCCGGACAAACAGAGGGATTTGAACTACTCCGTCTTCCTTTGGGCTTCTGACACTTTTACCTTGAAATGCCTGTTCTTCTCTGGCACTCCGATTTTATTTTTTCGTTACACGTCGTTCAAAACAATGTGATCAGTTCCTTTATTAACTTCTTTGTTGTATCACTCAGTTCTAGATAAAAATGAAAGACATATTTGCTGTATATACAATGTAACAAACAATATACAAATACTTGAAGTTTTATTTTTTATGGTATTGTTAACGCATCTTAACTTATGTGTAGAACTCCTATATGTTTTGGTAGAGTATCCGATCAAAATATTAAAACATATGAGGGTACTGAAATGGCATTGAATATACATTAACATTTAAGAGAAACACCACCATAAAATCCTAAGTTTCATAAAAAGATTTAATAACCCTCTAAATACTAATAAAAATACCTACTAGATGCTAAAAAGTGGAATTAATTAATAAAGGAATATTTAGCTCCATTTTAAATCTTTTTATTTGATTTAAAAAACATATTCTCTTCCCAAAAATACTATTTTAGTATTATGTGTAGTATATTTGAACCTAGTTGTTTATCTACTTTTTTATTTTATTTTTTTTTGTTTTTATAAATTTAGTAGGAAAGGAGGTTACGAAAAATTACCTCCTTTTAAAAAAGAAATGCATATTGATGCCTGCGACACTCCGCATACAGTGGACGTAGACTAACCTACCTTAGAATACGTCAGGGTAAATTAAGGATTGAGCACTTAATAGGGGTATTCATGATATGTTAAATGTAAAATGTTTTAACATGTTAAATGTTATAAGTATAGCATTGTGAGCAGCCCTATTTAAAGTCATGTTAAATGATAAATGCATAAGAGCTCCTAGTGGATTTTCTGAGCAACGTGTTTAGTAATTTTTCCTTCCAAAACTTCTTGTTATTGTTTACTTCTAAGTTTTTATTACAGTAATTTATTACAACATGCATAAAATAAGTGAAAAGTAGAAGTGTAAAAACTTTGGCTACTGATTAGGGAATGAGTTCTTGATATGAATATGGGAAACACTGATTCTGATTTTAACTATGATAAATTCTCCTTTCTTCTTAATAATAATTTTTTTATAGTAAAAGTCCCTTTAGAATAATATGACCGGCATTGAAAATAGGATTAAATGCTTTATAAATGTAATATACAAAAATTAAAAATATTAATATAATAAAAGCTCTCCAAAACTTCCCACCGTTTCCGATTCCTTTCTATCTCCTCGTTGACTGGAATAATGTGTATATCATACATTTTGAAATAATAAAATATTAATTATCTAAAAAAAAAAAAATCTGTAGTACTGTAACCCATTTTATACCGTGTTTTAATTTGTAAGGTAGTTCTGGTACAATACCAACGATTGTGTAAGGTGGTGATTTGGTCCGAATAACTCTAAAGTTAATAACTTAATAATTCCTGGAATAAAACCTTTATCATATATGGTAACTTAATAATACCTAGAATAATATATTTATCATATATGTTAATTTAATAATTCCTGGAATAATACCTTTATCATATATGTTAACTTAATAATTCCTGGAATAATATATTTGTCATATATGGTAACTTAATAATTCCTGGAATAATACCTTTATCATATATGTTAATTTAATAATTCCTGGAATAATATATTTTCATATATGGTAA
>NW_027116287.1:3015338-3021815 GCF_000696795.3 Halyomorpha halys
CTGGAATAATTATTTCAGACAGCAAGATATTTACCCAATCAAGGTTGTCCACTTATTGAGGCTGGGTGGACACCGGATGGCTCATAAACACACAGAGCTGAATTATTGCTTCAGAGAAAGAGAAAAAAAATATATGCCACAGCCGGATTCGAACCATCGTCCTTGAAATTAGTAGCACAGTTCCTTACCACTAAGCCACTCAATTCCACTATATATAGAGGTACACCTTATAATGGATGTTCGTCGTGACGAGAATATATATCTGCAGCGTTAATGGTCTTAGGATGGTATTAGGGACCTTCGCCCTTCAACGAGGAGCAAGACAAGAGCTGAGATATTTCTAAGAGGGAGATATTGGCTGATTCCTAATAGAACTCGACTCTCAACATTCCTGGCGCACTGGGCTTTATATTAGATCCTTAAGGAAGGCTCTGAAAGTCGACAGACAGCCTGTACAGCTGTGACTTTGATTAGTTTAAAATTAGATGACATATATAATTTACATAGAGCTAAGATTTTATAATAATTTAGGTAAGGAAAGTAGGTTTGTTTTAGTAACACCATATTTTTCAACAACACGATTTAGAAGTTTAGTTAATTGTCCATTGGAATTTTACAATGACGTAAAGGTTTTCATTTAAGACAATGGAATAAAATATTACATTTAGTTTCAATCTAAAAGTAGGATGATGTATCTCTTATCGACAAATTAATTGAAGCCAAAATAAAGGCATTCCTCAGTTAATGAAATAATTGATTGTTGGTTAATTCAATTAAAATTGATAGATGATTCTAAAAGAAGCGACGTTTAAAATCTAGAACGTTTAAAATCCGTTTTTCTCTTTTTTATGAAGTTTAATAATAAAATCTTTTATTTTCAACAAGGAAATAAGTAATTTCATCTTCATAAATACTTCAAATGTCGTAAAACCTATGTTAAATTCTTAAACTTTAATGAAACTTTAATTTAAACTTTAGTTTAAGTTATCCAAGATTAAATAAATATTAAAACAAAAAGAAAACGAATTAAATCAATTTATGCATTATTTATTTTGATAGCCAGAATAAAAAGAGCTAATGTAATTAATTAAACTAAAAAAAAGGCCCTGGAAATTTCATAAGTGAGATCTGCTGTTAGATGCCAGATGACTACGAACGATATCCTTAAAACAATAGCTATGCCGATGATTGAAGCTATCTAGTCCCGATTAACAAGGAAGCAAAAACTTGAAGATCCTGCTGAACAAACTTTTGTAGACAATGATATTCATTCGGATCTATAACATCAAAATATTTAGAAAGACAGATGAAAAGATAAATATAAACAAGTAATTGAAGTTGTAATTTCAATTACCTTAGTTCAGCTTGTAATTGTAGTACCACAATTAAAATTACAGTAGTTCATCAATTAATTATAATTTCAATAGAATTACTTTAAACATTTTGTAAGATTTGTTTAATTCAACTCAGAGGATCTCAAAACGTTTATTTCCGTCGATAATTCGAATTCGAAATCATCTTTTTTTTTTTAATTAATCTTCTTATATATAAGTCAGAGAAAGTAAAAAATGTTATAAATAAAAAACTGCCAAATTTAGTGTAGATCGATCGAGTAGTATTAAAGTTATTTTTATTTTTTAGATTTAAAAAAAAAAATATTGAGCTCTGGGGCTCCACCAAACCATCAAATTCTTCCCGCATCCAATTGTTACAATCCAAAATCCTACGTAAAATCCTTGATGCTCCTTATTACGTCACAAATAAACTCATTCGCAAAGCCATTAACATTCCATTCGTTGCAGATTTGACCCAAAACAGATATGCGTCTTTTCATTCCAAACTCCTTATCCATCCTAACCCATTAATTCTTAATCTTTCATCCTTAACAATCCCTGATAAAATCCTTCGATGCGTCTGAAAAGAAGATGGCCATGGGACCTTCTAATTTAAATTAATGTTTGAAGTACCACCAATGGGTGGTTCCTTCCCAAGATTTTCAAGTGTATATGAACCATACTACATATTTACCTATTGTATTATTTTGTACAGTTGTAAATTACATTAAATAAATAATTTTAAAAAAAATTAAAAAAGATATCTAAGGAATATTAGGAAAATTTCGAACTAAAAATGTTATTATACGATTTTTTCGAAAATTCGTATATAGGGGTTTCTCGAGGTGCTTAAAACGAATATTGTTTAAGTCCTAAAAAATCTTTTACTACACTTTGTATAGTAACTCCGTCTGAATGATTTCAATATTTTGAAAATTACGAGTCCCTAGAAGAGTTTTTCTTTAAAAATTATTTATATTTTAGGTAGTATATACCTGACAAATAATATTGCCTCAAAGAAGAAAACGGAAAATTTAGTTGTTTTCAAATACTAAACCATGGCTGCAGTCTTATCACAGTATCTTCTCAATATCTATCTCTATATAGCACAACCCTATTGTTTTTTCTATCATAACTTTAATCAATAAAACACATACAAAATTAAATTTCCTGTTAGGTCCCCATGCAAGTATAACGGGAAACGAACTGGTTGACACAGCTGCCAAAGGTGGCTGACACAATGCACTTTATTTCCAGTGCCTGATTGTAACTTCGCACTGTATGATTACCATTAATCGGTTCTGATGATTTCTTTCATCACACGATTCAGGTGATTAAAAAAAATGGTACCAAAGAAACCCTAGCATTAATAGTACTGCCAGTGATGCGGCGAGAGGGATGCGCTGGGATCTTATGGGCTGCTCTACCCCTCACACGTGGGCTCAGGGATCCTCAGGTCGATTGTGTAAATATTGTATATAAGAGTGTAAATGTGACTAGAGATTATATTCTTTTATCATTGTTATTTTGTTTTTGTTTTTTATACACATTTTGTTCATTCTTATGTTTGTATATATTTTAAGAGAGATTTTTTTTTTCCATTCATTTATTTATTTTATTCTTATTTTATTTTTTCTTAGTGTGAATGTGATCGTTCATCATTATTACATATTGCCCACTTCTGTGTGCTAGATTGTAAGATCTATCAATAAACAAAAAAATAGTAATAAATACAATGTATGCTTATGAAAAATTAGAAATATAGATCTATAAAATGTATTTGCATAATCCCCACTTCTAAAAAGAATGTATGCTCTGCTTTAGAAATGGAATGGCGAAGCTAAAACAAGGTTTATAGGACTAGGCTAAATCAGATTTGCTGAAGATAACATTCCAGCTTGCAGGCACACATCTTCTTAAAAATACACAGTTTGTTTTGGTTCCCTCCTTGTTTTTGGTAGCCTTGAATCCTATAACAGATCTGACATTGACAGCTTTAGAACCCAATGGATTGATGTTGTTTTCCTTTTTTTCGATTCATTTCACTGGATCAGATTATTCCAAAAGATTTTCGAATTGGTTTTCTAAACCATTCTCGATTTTCTATCAGCGTTAGCTAATTTTTTGTATGTTATTTTATAAATAGTAGGTATATATACAAGTTTTTATCCATCGTGAAACGAATGTTGTAGATCGTACACGTTATTAGTAAAGTAATAAAAAAATTATATAAGTACAGTTTCAAAAAAGTAATCTCACTGGTTTATGAAGTAATATGTGTATACAAAGGGAGTTCAAGACTCTATTTATATCATTTTTTTTTAAATTTAAATAAAATGAAAAATAGGTTTATTATTCTGGGATTTGTTTGCGACTAGTAGTTACACAACATATTGAAGAGATTTGTTAGGCTGTGCTTGCATACATAAATGAATAACATATAAATAAAAAATACTTTAAATTTTTACAAATAATACATGCACATGTAAAATATAATATTTATTTTGCATGAACTGGAAAAATGTGGTTGAACAGAAGGGATTCGAACGAGGGAACTGTCAGAGCATGACTTATCGTTGAAGGCATAGAGTTCCAGTAGGAGATAGCTCAGTTAGAGAAGTATCTGTTAAAAGCAGCACTTCGATGAGGTAAAGGGTAGAGGTAATAAGGACGAGAAATTACGGCATTAAAGGGAAAATTTGAAATGTAAATAACCATATGTAAGATACGCTAGTGCCTTAAGAGGGCACTGAGTTATGTTTACTTGAAACAGAAAGGACGCTAGGAAATACTGAAATCGGCAGGCTGAGAACTACTGCAGTCTTACGTAATACGGGGTTATATGCGAGTGGAATAACACTTTTATTATAGATCATTTTTAACGGCTGTTGTCATAAACAAAAAGCTATATCTTTAGGATATTTTGAAGAGCAACATATGATCAGGTTTGACCTAACTAGTCGATTTGGGACTACAGGAAACTACTTTCCCTAACGAGAAGTAACCATCAGGCCCATTATTTATTTATTTATCACCCTACCCTGCCTATTAGACAATACGGGTGTTCGCAGCAGGTACAACTCATAGCTGCATATGACAAACATTACACATCTTGCTATTGCTACAAAATATATCTTGCTCTTCTACAGAGCCCTTGCTGGTGTAGCTTATTCTCTTCTACCCAGGGAGAAGTGAGTAGAGCCCACAGCCTCCTTCCACCCGTACACGAAGGTCATGTAGTGCGAGTTAACGAACGCTATATTATTATAAATAGACTATCATTATAAACTATATAGTATAAACTATAGACATCTGGCACATTTCGACAGACACTGACCACAGAGGAAGTGACCTTTCCTTAGTATTCTATACCAATGTAAAAGAAAAAGCAAGGGTTGACACTTAGGCAGGTACAAGCTGCCATCTCACAATGGACTTGCATAAGTCTAACTATTTTATGGTTAACACATGTGAGTCAGTTCTCACGAGTCCTTGGGTCATTCCAATTCCTTGGAAGGCGGGCCACCCTGTTCAATTCACGCCTTCCCCCCTCCTTCCAGATATTTTCTAAATTATCTGATTGGTCCAAACCCCTTCTCCTATTTCACTATTCCTTCTACCCCCCCCCCTTCTCAAGTGTTCATATATATTTCCTAGACTAGATAGCTAAGAGGTTATTAGATAGAGACTAGTAACAGTGACATGTAGTTCTTGTAAATATGTTAGAATAAAGTCATTTTAGTCTTCACTGATTTTTTATGTAATGTAACTTGCGGGTAGTTTTCTTTCTTCATCAGTTCAGGAAGATCGCTCTCAGTCAGAATATAGAGTCCTGTTTCCCTCATCATCTTGGCTCTCAATGCTTCATGAAGGGGTGAAACCTAAAACAAATATTACAAAGAAACTCTTTTTTACATAGTTTTTTTTAATTGCACTTAGCAACACCAAATATATAAATAAGCAAGTTTTTAGAACTTTCCACTAAGATATCTTTCTGGTCCTTAGTCCACCGAACTAATATTTAGTTTATAAATAATAAAATATTATAATTATATTATTTCAATTTCTTGAGACAAGGTAATTATTTATTAAATAAATCAAAACTTGTATCCTTTTTTGTCTCAACACTTTTTATTTCAACAGTCCAAAATCAAATAATTAACAAAAAATCCATTTTGTATGGATAATTTTTAATATAAGAAGAATTAGATATTTATGATTTTAAATTAAATTTTAAAAAATAGGTTTTCAACTTATAATTAATGAATGGCCTGGGCAGAATAGCCTGCAAAAGTAATTCTAAATTTAATGTGAGGAAGAATTTTTAATTGAAGATGTCCTTGAGAATGGCTAAAATGGCCGAAACGTTGGACTGTTGAAATAAAAAGTGTTGAGACAAAAAAGGATACAAGTTTTGATTTATTTGATAAATAAAATATTAGTTATTTAATATATAGATATTTAAATCAACGTTGGTCTAAGTTTATAACACTTAAAAAAAATGTTCTGTATATTTTTTTATAACACCTTATAAATCATTGAAGACATTCGCCAGCCAAGAGGTGATAATGACCTGACCATCAAAGCCGCTTGTGGTAATTTATTTTTGAATAAAACCGAATTACAGAAGGCAGTACTTTTATCCATAACGACATCCCCTCCCCATCTCTTTTCTTTAGAACCAGTAACCTTTGAAGATGGGTATAAGAAATAAGAAAGCTAAAAGGTTGTTCTACCAAACCCTTTTCCCCTCCCGATAGAAGGAATAATTGAGAAGTTTCCAGAAGGCCGTAAATAAACTGCAAGGGGTAGGCGTTTTGGACCGAACCTTTCGAGTTTATAATCCCCAATTATTGCCAATCTCTCCTTTTTTCTCCCACTTCATCAGTAATCCGTTCTACTTGGAAGTTTCTTCCTCTGAGGTTTATTCTGATTCAACAGTTTATTTTTAATGGCCAACGAATCCACCACAATTAATTCTAGAATTAAGAAATAAAATTAAAACTATGTTACTTTAAAATTTTATAAATAACCATTTGAATATTTTTTTTTTAAATGAACATAACGGGCATTCCTAAAGGATTGTATTAAAACGAAATCTCTCTCTCTCTCTCTCTCTCTCTCTCTCTCTCTCTCTCTCTCT
>NW_027116287.1:3021865-3026094 GCF_000696795.3 Halyomorpha halys
AAATAAAATTAAAACTATGTTACTTTAAAATTTTATAAATAACCATTTGAATATTTTTTTTTTAAATGAACATAACGGGCATTCCTAAAGGATTGCTTTAACTCGAACTTTCTCTCTCTCTCTCTCTCTCTCTCTCTCTGTCTCTCTCTCTCTATCTCTCCATTCATAGGACACGCCCCCAGAAGTCCTATAATTAGTCCCGGGATAATATTACCTTTGAAATATTTACAAATAACGATTAGAGCAATATTTCAAAAATAATTTAGTTCAATTCAGCAACTTTTGTCAATCAGTCACGGGATAGACATATTTTTTTTATTTACAAAGTTCTTGAAGCTTTTTTTTATTTGAATCCACCACAATTAATTCTAGAATTAAGAAAAAAAATTAAAACTATGTTACTTTAAAATTTTATAAATAACCATTTGAATATTTTTTTTAAATGAACACAACGGGCATTCCTAAAGGATTGTATTAAAACGAAATCTCTCTCTCCCTCCCCCCCTCCCCCCCTCTCTCTCTCTCTCTCTCTCTATCTATCTCTCTACATTCATAGGACTCGCCCCAGAAGTCCTATAATTAGTCCCGGGATAATATTACCTTTGAAATATTTACAAATAACGATTAGAGCAATATTTCAAAAATAATTTAGTTAAATTCAGCAACTTTTGTCAATCAGTCACGTGATAGGCATATTTTTTTATTTACAAAGTTCTTGAAGCATTTTTTTTATTTAAATACTATAACCTGCTACTCTCAATGACAATAAGTATAAATGCTCTAAGGACTCAATTATACCATTGTTATCCGTATCTTGATGGGGACCTAGTCCGATAAGTGGGCCTGCTGGTCCTTTTCCAATCCCCTGGCGTATAGCAGAGTTGCCGCGACGCACTAACAAAGGTAAAGATAAAATAAATATTAACTGCCCCAGGTGGGAATCGAACCCAGAATAATACATAATATACATACATAATAAACAAAAATATAAAACTAAATAAATGATAATAATGCAAAAGAATAAAGAAGTATAAATCAAAATGGATTATAATTTATGCACACTGTTAATAAACATAGTTAAATAAGAAAACATATATAGTAAATAATTATAATAAATTATCTTGAATACATTTATATCTATACAGAATATAGGGGCTTATAAAGATACACATTTTTTTTTAATCTAGTGTTAAATTTCATAACTACCTCTCAAGTACGTTATCAACTGGAGCGGAAACCTATTCTAACTTATTTATTTTTAAGCCTAGTATTAAATAAGTTTATACAGCCAAGGTGTGGAATTTTTCATGTCTATGAAATACGACCCCATTAACAATATATATTACTCGAAATAGTCATTGAACTGGACACCTGAATATATTGAAAATTCTTTTTAAAAATCTGAGTTATAAAACATGTACCTTATACTTACACGAATATGGGCCTTTTTCCTGAGAATCACCCTTGCATATTAACCTAAGCGTGATTCTTTTTAAATATCAGAAGATGCTAAAAATGGAATACTTCTTTTTGTATTTTTGGCCGTAAAAGCCACCATAGCACTATAGAGACAGCACATACTTTATTACTGCGATATTCCACCATATTCTATAAGGTATCAATTTGTATTCATCATCCGTTCCTATCTCTGCCCTTCAGCTTACAAAGGTATAGAAAGTTGCTTTGGCTAAGGAAGATAAAGGTCAGTTGAGACTTGGCATCACTCCTCGTTCTGAATCTAAGCCAGAATCGATGAAGAGAATGTACATTTTCCGTAGTTCGCGTGGCATTTAAGATGGCAATATCCTGGCTGAAGTATAATTTTACGATATATGTTTTATTATTATTCTTTTTTTTAATTATTTATATTAGACCCAAAAATTTTACAAATGTTAAGAAGAGATTTTATTGCTTCAACAAACAATGACAAATTTAATTTAGTCGATCAATAGTTTATTTTAAGTTTCTTTATCTTGACTCGCTTACCTTTTATCAACCCTTAAATTAAAAAAAAAAGTTATTTTTTTTTAATATTACGCAAGCTTGAAAAGTCAAATAATTAGACTAGAGTACTTATACATCGTATTTCTTATATTTCATCTTCTCTTGTCTATGAGTTCCCAGGTTAATAACTGAAGGTAATTATCTAAAATTATTTGTATCAATAAATTATAATGATTTGAGTCCTAAAAACTGTTATCATTCGATTATTTTTCCAAAGGCAATTTGCCAGTTTACCAGTTACAAGTTATATACCTTTATAAAATATTACTACCTTACAAAATGTATAGGAGGGTGGTTTTGTGTAATAAAAGCATCAATGCTGCGTAAACAAACTGAGTATTTATTACACGACAAGAAATTAAATAAGACAACAAAAGATGTGATTAATAAAAGTTCTATGGTATTAAATAATAATTCAATTGAAATAAATCTTACTACAATGCATTTTATATTACAAATGATTGGATACTAAGCTAGACGTATTTTAACTGAATCATGATCATAGTTATTACCGTTAAAACCTTTTGTACACGTATTATTTATATCTGTTGATGTTAAATAGTATTCATGTCTAAGCTAGTATATGGTGGTTGGTATTGGCATTGGTAACTGCTGAGGGGGGAGGGACTAGTCCGAAAAGTAGGCATAGTAGTTCTTTTTGTCAACACCTGGCGGCTACTTTGATGCTTCCATCGCCTACTAACCAAGGTAGGAGAGTCGAGATTAATTTTTTTGGGTCTTTGAGAAATAAATATTAACTGCCCCAGGTGGGAATCGAACCCATAGTGGTATAAGTTCGCAACCAAGTGCTATAATACCCTCGCCCTACCGCGCTCGGTTGTTCGGTCCCTATGGTTGCAGTTTGTGCAGAAGGTGATGCATATGGATACGTAGTTAGTCACCATCGTAGTAGGTCATCACTATTATCTTTTATCTGTCTCTATCTGATGCGTTCATGTCAAAGTTTAAAGTTCTGATGTTGATGTCTTTTCTCTTCCAAAATTCAACCAAACGTCTCTCCTAGCCAAATATCAGCCCGACTATCCCACCAGTTCATAGGGGGCGGAATTACCCTGTGGTTCTTTCTTCCTTCCTCATCTTTTCGCTTCTTGACTTCACTCATAAGCATAGGTCATAAAGACTGTCCTATTAGTTTTTGTAGAAAACCATTACTGACTTCCTAAGAGTTTACTAGTAAGCCTCTTTCTTAAGGAGAGACCTGGTCTTTAATTAGTCCTCCCAAGCCCGAACTATCCTGTTAAGGATTTCCTATTACTTTACTTTAACAGTTGTTGATCGGTTTTAAGACAACCAATGATTCCTAGAGCCTAGGACGATCCAGAAGTTCCGGCTAGAAACCTATTTGAAAATATTTATGATACCAGACTGTTCAATTCATAGCATGTTATGTTCTTCTTCATCTTTCTTTGCTATCACGCGAAAGAAATTAAAAGAATATTTGGCCAAACAGTAATTGAGCTCCGAAACTTCCTACAAGGCGAGAAACCAGTATGACATGGGCACAGAAAAACTGCTTCAGCGTCATTAAATATAAATTGGCCGAACTAGAAGTTATGAAGGAAAATAAATTGTTCTTTAACCATTAAATAATTTTGTTTGTCAATTTTTTTTAAAACATTCGTGATTACCCCTAATCATCCCTTACATATATTATTATTCTTAATACACAGCACCATCGAAATTTCCTAAAGTAAGCTTCACGGTTCTCAACAAAGTTTATTCCGTCTCCTAACCAAAATGAATATTCCATGAGGCGCACAGTAAACATTTGAGAATTAATAGGAAACAATGAGCCGTGATTTTGCAAGGCCAATGTCAATAATATTACACTGTAATAAAGTTTAATATCTGGCGGAGTAATATTGCGAGTCCTTATTGAGCAGGAATAATTTATCTCCACCGCTTGTAATGGTTTACTCAAATTGTAAGCTTCATGCACCAAATTTATAGTAATTGGGAAGGATAATCTTAAGGACTGTTTTAAGTTTTTTTTTTATATAATTTTCTAAAATAACTTAGTGGCCACAACGATGCCATTCATTACCTTTCACATTCCTAACCAAAGTTCTTAGTAACGTCTTATTTACTAGTTCCTAGTAATAAGTTCTTATTA
This sequence comes from Halyomorpha halys, assembly GCF_000696795.3. Classification (NCBI taxonomy): domain Eukaryota; kingdom Metazoa; phylum Arthropoda; class Insecta; order Hemiptera; family Pentatomidae; genus Halyomorpha; species Halyomorpha halys. The sequence goes on from NW_027116287.1 coordinate 3,026,004, forward strand.
ACCTCTTACTTTCTAGTAATAAGTTCCTAGTAACCTCGTAGTTCCTAGCCTCTAGTAACTTCTTAGTTCCTAGCCTCTAGTAACTTCTTAG
>NW_027116287.1:3026394-3029328 GCF_000696795.3 Halyomorpha halys
TCCTAGCCTCTAGTAACTTCTTAGTTCCTAGCCTCTAGTAACTTCTTAGTTCCTAGCATCTAGTAACTTCTTAGTTCCTGTTACTAGTTACTAGTAATAAGTTCTTATTGACCTCCTCACTCTTTGTTTATCCATCCTGTTAAATGCAAGATATCAACTTTCCGATTTGTAAATTTTCTATCATTCCAGCTACCTGTTTTTTAAATTCTTTACAAATATCCATTCGTAAAGCTTCCTTATTAACATCATTTACATAGCTATGTCCTTGATTATCCATTTTTCATATACTCGTTAATAAGAAATATTCATGGAAGCTTGCTTAAATATTTATCGTTTTTTAGCTCATGTTTAATTTTATTTATATAAATTTCTTTTCAATTAGTATGGTCAGACAAGCTTTATTAAAGCCGATGAAACAAGACTCTTGGCCTTCAAGAGGTCCATTTTGACCTTGGACCTGTTAGAGATGACAATCGGCCTTGTACAGAGACAATGTTGTCTACCCTACGGAGTCTACCCAACCTTATAAACTTGAATAAGGTTGGGTAGACTCCGATGGACGGGTCATGTGGCGAGGATGCGCGGTGATGAGATCCCAAATAAGTTCCTATCCGAGCAGCTATATGGAAATTGAGTGGGTAGGTCGAACATGAGCTGGCTGGATGCTGTGTCTACGGATGCCCGTGTCCTTCTGGGAACCCGAAACTGGAGAGTTGCAGCAGAGGCCCAGGCTCGGGCCTAACCTTATAGCTTAACCCTTTACGGGCTTAGTTTATAAACCTTATAAACTACATTACAGTACATTGAACTAGCTTTAATTCGAGTGTTAATAGACATCTGTACATCTAATAGTTCCTAAGAGATTTATTTTTTATAAACTAAAGTTTTTTCTGAAAAACGAAAAATCAACTTTGGACTATATCATGGAAACTCCTATTCCTCAATTGAGTGCTAATAGACAACTGCAAATATGTAGGAATAGTAGTTTCCATCATATTACTCCTTATTTGGAAAAAAAATGTTACTTAGTGAAAAAGTGTATCTCGGTAACAGCTCTATTTGGGCTCCTATTATAGCCACTTCCTATAAGTTATATTATGTTGTTAAGTGTTATAGGCAGTTATAAAGATACGAAGCTCCGAATGAAATATTTATTTTTGTAATGCTTTTACACTACCTTATTCCCTCCTACGGTGGTTGGCAGAGTTATTAATTCTAACTTGTAACTATATATAATTTTTATTAAAGTAATTAAAGAATGGGGTTGAATAACTAGAAAAGTTAAAAAATCGGGACTCTTGGACTAATCGTTATTGTCATCTCAAAATCTACTAAAAATCCTTGAAACTCATTTAAAAAAAAAAAAAATTCATTTTTGTGCAATTATTGGACCACATGTTACATTATGAAGGTTTCAATAAAATAATTTAAATTTTTTATTATCAAATATCTAACAATCGTTTCCCTTGAATCATCATGTTTGCCCTTTGCTTCTTTAGATCACACATGCTTCCCATTGGGGACTTACTCAGCTACCAAAACTGCCCTTAATGCCTTTTAGAAGTTTCTTCATGGCTATTGGGGATGTTATGGGATTAAAGTGGTGAGAATGGACGCTGTGGTCCGGACCTCTGCTCGATTCGATTAGCCTCAACCCCATGGGACTCATAGCACTCAGCGCCTTTTCCTGAGGAGAGGAAAGTTTTAGCCGGTTTTTCTGAAAGCTATTGTAACTAATTGATGGAATAGTTTTAATACAAAAAATAATAAAATTTAGAGTAATGACAATCGATGAGTCCATTCTGCTCTCAATAAAGTAAAGTTTTTAGCAAATAAAATTACCATACAAGCAAGCATTTAATTTATTGAAGTATTTAATATATATTTATTTAGAAAAATTTAGACCTTTTCAAAAACTAAGATAATTTTTTCTCAGTACAAATGATTGATAAAGAAAACAGTCGAAAGGTACAAGTATATAGATTTAAATTTTATTGAAGATTTCATTTTCTTTTTTAGGAAAAAAAAATGTTTTTTTTCTGCCTTTTCACAAATGTTTAATACTTTTTCTATGTTGGTTCCCAGACTAACTTCCTCTTGTTCATTATCGTAGGCACAGCACTGAGTCAGGATCTAGAGTACTATTAAAGGTAACCCACAAGATATAATTTTTGGTGGTGTTCCTCTCGTATAAGGTACTTAGGTGTCACTCCTGATCGCCCTTCCATAGGCAGGTTATTACCACATCTTCACTTCTTGTTAATTGTAGTTGTTTTTTTTTTCGATTAGAGGTAACAGATGGATTAATAATTCCAAGTTTATTTGGAATTTTTATATATTTTTTTATCTATTTATATATAGCACTAAGGATTAGAAGAGTGCATCAGTCATGAGGCCTAAGACATGAAGTTCTTAGCTTTCAGCTAAGTTCTTCCTAGTTTGTAAGAAGTTTTTTCAATGTTAAATGCCTGGATCATTTATATTATATAACTAAAAAAAAATTTTTTTATTTCTGACCGATGGTATCAGAAAACTCCGTCTAATAATTATAATTTTCATCTATTTTGAAAAAATATTTATGTTTAATTTTTAAAACGCTCATAATCTATAATATATTCAGTTCCGCTGACGGGGCTGGGAACTGCGGAGTAATGATAGCATATCGCTTCCAGCAATTTTGAAAGACTTCAAAAGGTAGTTCCCCTTTGTCAGTAATCATTCCTATACGCCTTTGTATTGTTGATTTCCAGTAGCCAATAGCAGAAGACCTTTTTGGTAAACTGCTATTACAAACGAATATTTCTGGGAAATTACCATACATTGTTTATGGTCAAATTACAGTCGTTTTGTTGCAGTTCAAATCGATGTTCCTAAATTTATGTCTTTCATTTTTCTATTTCTCAAATTAAATGCATTATTAATAAATTATTTGAA
>NW_027116287.1:3029415-3033562 GCF_000696795.3 Halyomorpha halys
TACTGACAATTTAATAATTATTTTCCAAAAAAAATGAAAAATGGTTTTGATGCTCTAACTTACATTAACTGTGAATAAACATTGTGTTATTATAAAATAAATGAATAAATAGGAACCCTTCTAAGTAGAGGTTCCTATTTAAAAAGAGTTCCTTATTGTGTTCAAGAGGAGAAATGCGGTCAGTACAGTTCTTCAACTGCTTGATTAATGTCGTTCCCATTTTATATGTTAGGGAACTGCTCCATTGTTCGTCATACAACTGTTTTAATATTATTGTTGGAAGTTAATTTGTTTTTTATTTTCAAGCATTTTTGTATAATAAGTTCGTGCAATTTACTCTGCATACAACAAGTATATTTTTGTTTGACGCCGTTTGCATTAGTTCGTGAAATAAAAGGAGAAATGCTTTACCCTATAAAAATCAATGTTGCCCAAATACAATAAGTTGCCATAAGTACACAGCATACTCATCAGTACTAGAATAAAATATATATATTAACACAAGTAATGGAATAATTAATAATAAAATATAACTGATAAACGAAGTTATACTTTTTATTTTAACTACATATCGTTATTTTTTCCTTATATTTTTAATTCTTTCTATTCATCTTATCTTCCTCTTTTCCATGGACTCAACACAAATACTCAATATTTTATATAGATTTAATTGAAATTTACGGATTCATAAAATTTTTGTTAAGACTTTTGAGACGCACAAATAAAAACAAAATATAATAAAAAGTGAAATCTAAGTTGTAATAAAAATTTAGAAAAAAATAGTAGTCTTAGCAATAAAGAAAAAAAATCAATAGAAAACTAATAAATAAGTTTTTTAAAAAAAGATATAACTTAAAAAATGAATAAAATAAAGAGGTGTAGATAGTTGACCGTAGATTAATGATTGGAGAAGTTTGTCGGGGAGTCCATATATATTTATATTTTTAGTATAGGTATATAAGTTAATACTCACACTAATTCAGATATAAGCCACTCACTATTTTTCATTGTCTGTCATAGTGTTCAATTTGTAGATTCAATTTATTTAATTTTTTTTCAGTTTTTTAAACACTACTTGCATGCCTTATATTATACATATCTTCTTACCTACATGATATTATATTTCATCTGTCACTGTTTTCAATCTACTACCATCCAATTCCACGATTATCAATCAATCAAAATTTTTTGACTATTCAATTATCAATCAATTGAAATTTTTTGACTATTCAATTATCAGTTATCAATTTTTTATCATTTATGATTTAATTCAATATTTTCTATAATTCTGAATTTGTTTGTATACTATTCCTTTTCAATTGTATGTTTCTCTAAATGTTGTTGTTATCTCTTTTGTTCTATAGCCCTGATGAAGACCTGAAACTCAGGTCGAAACGTCGGCATAAAATAAATAAATATGGTTTTATTTATTTATGTTGTTCTTTGCTAACCACATCCCCCGACAAACTTCTCCAATGAATAAAATAAATAAGTTAGAAAGTTAAAAACGAATAAATAGGTTCGTTCAAATCAATAAGTTACAAAAATTCAAATAAATAGGCTATAAATAAATAATATTGAATATCACTTGAACTAACTAAGTTACTAGATATTTATTTTTTCAATGTATAATTAGATTTTTAAATAATATCTTTTTAAGAGATACCTTTTTTAAATACATTTTATGTATAATCAAATATTTTAAATTAAGTTTCAAACAAATACTGTCAGAGCCAGACTTAAGTTTATTTTGTTCTTAACTTCTAATCTATGTTTTCTATCCAATTTCCGGCAATCTTTCGCAAACGAAATATCGTTTGCCGAATTTCGTTCTTGCGAACAAGAATACTTGTTCTGGATTTTCTTTTCTAAAAGAAAACTCTTGTTTTTATAACTGGGATCGCTTTTTCCATCCCGAGTTATTTTTCTGAAAATTTTTGAGTGCGGATCAACATAAACGGGTGCAGTCCTTAATTAATTTATAATTTTATACATGATATATAAATGCTAGTTGTACATAAAAAGTAATCATATCTTTTAAAATATATATTTATTGTTTTTATTTAAATATATTTATTTTTTTAAATGCGTGAATTTTGAGTATTTTTTTTTTAGATATTAATGGAATATCTTATGCACATACATTTTTTCCCATATTTTCACTATTTATTATACTGAGAGAGAATTAGATACAGATATTTAGGTAAATATATGAAGAAATAAATTAATGATTTAAAAAATGAAAAAAAGGTAAAACAGGTGAAAAAATATAGAAAAAGAAAAACTTAAAAAAAAAATACTACAAAAAAATATTAAAGAAAAATCAAGTGTTACTATTAGAAAGTTTAAATTTACCGACTATGTATATGTACTATAAAAATAATATACAATTGTCGAACTAGTCCTAGTTTGCTGTCACATCCCACTGCATTTGGGCAGAACTGTTTTTAAATAAAGTGTTTATCTCTCTAAATTAATAATTTTTTCCATACCAAAATGATAGGCTGCCAGAATATCATATACCACTATGAATTTAAATATGTATTTATTGCATTTAATCATTGCTAAATTAAAGTATTAACTTGGTATATTCATATTACATTTAGCATAAGAACCAATCCTTTCCTTGGGTTTATTGCCTTACCTAATTTTTTAATTAATTTTTCTGCCTAGCCAAGGGCATAAATTTTTCCTGAAATAGCCAGTAAATAATAGTGCATATTGACTTTGGTCCGAGTCAAGCCTCTCTTAATGTGAGTAAATTACATTTAAAGGGGTCAGAGGTTTTAAGGAAAGGGATGGGGGATGGGTTTATATTCTAAAAAAGTCAGCGTTATTTCTCTGGTTAAGTTTTATTGGTGATGGAATACTAAGATTTTACGAGCTATAAAGATTGCATTGCTTAAATTGAAACATAGCTAGTAAAACTGAAATAAAAAATGGTTTGAAACTATCTAGTTTTGATTTTAATTAAGATTGTAAATTTGATATAGTCGACCCCGAATTTTTTTTCTTTTCCTTCCAGTGCATTATACAGTTAAATTGTCAATTTATAAGTTCAATTTATGTTCAACAGAATTCTGTAAAAACAATCTTTTAATTGATCTTAATCATAATTACAATATAAGCTTGTAGTATTATAGCAATTAGTTCAAGAAAGTGTTTGTTTCAGATACTGTTTTTTTCTCTTTGTAGGGAATGATTATGCTAACAATTATTTTATTTCATGTAATTTACAACTGTACAAAATAATAAATACAATAAGTAAATAGGGTGATGCAAACAATAAAGATGAAAAACGACAATCCTCCATCGTCCTCCGTCCTCTATGGATACACAGCCTACCAAATGCAATGTTCCAATTATCCCGATTACCAAAAAGTAGTACGTTACCTACTGAATATAGAACTAGGTTCTCAACTCTTTTCAAAATATTTCAGATTATTTTTTAATTTATACGGATGGATCAAAATCTAACGAATCTACAGCATCCTTTTTTATTACAAATAACTCAACCCATAAAATAAAACTGCATAAATTATGCAGAGTATATACAGCTGAACTGCATGCTATAGCCTCAGCACTCCACTTCTCCATGACAGTGACGCATACTAACATTGTTATTGTAACAGCCAGCCAGCACGTAGTACCCAAGCCAGCACGTAGTACCGCTATATCCCACCAGGGGCCATCACTACAAGCGCCTAAGAAGCTGTACAATTGTATATATGTTATTATTATAAAAATACGATCTCCTGTATAAAATGTATATATTTTTATATGTAATATGTGAAAATGTAATTATAAAATAAAAAGAGATCGAGCAATAAGATTCTACGGAACTATCTCAAGTAGAGCTAAAAGAGTGAACTCTCAGTGATAACCGATCACATGAGGCCTTTAATTGTCGAGCCTTCTCCGGCTCTAGGTGGCTTACGCTCTACTTGAGATAGAGAGGCTTTTTGCTGATCTGTTCTCTCAAGAAATGTTTTTTGATATGCTCACCCTTGACTATGGCCTATCTCCTCTCCCTTACTCCAGCAATCTTAGTCCGCCGGCTTCATCTCCGCAACTAAGATTGTAACCTATCTCCTCTTCCTTCCTCCAGCAATCTTAGTCCGCGGCTTCATCTCCGCAACTAAGATTG
>NW_027116287.1:3034092-3034937 GCF_000696795.3 Halyomorpha halys
CTTGTCGTGGGCCTTCTGTTAAGAGACATCAGGCTGGAGAAATCGCCTAAGACAAGACACACAACCCCGACATTATCATTACCGACTCTTTAAGTTCATTAAAAGCCCCAAAGAATATTTACCCGAAACAATCATAAAAATTCACAATTGTACCAACACGCTCGAAAATTTGGGAAAATCTGTTTTCTTTATACGGGCTCGCTGGAAATGAACTGGCGGACTTTGCAGCCAAACAAGCACTTGCTCTTCTAGGCGACCATTCTGACACCTCAAGAAATAAGTCTTCCAATGAAAAATAAAATATCAGCTAGTTGGCAAGCCATGTGAAACGAAAGGCCGCCAAGCTAATTAACAACTAATAAAAAAACGATTAAGCCATGGACCTCATCAAACCGTTCCAATCGCAGGGAGAAGGTGGCTATTGCCAGATTAAGAATAAATCATACGAATTTAACTCATGCATACCTGATCAATAAGCAACCATCGCCAAAATTTCAATACTGCAATAGTGTACTTACAGTCAATTACATATTTGAAGAAAGTCAATCCTGTTCCATGAACGTAAGTAGATGACCAGAAAAACATAGAACTGGTTTTAAGTTTCTTAAAAAGTAATAACCTTTTGATTAGTGTTTTAACCCGAAAGTTTGTTATACGTGCTAAATAATTCTAAATTAAGTAATTATTTAAAGAGTTTTAAATCTTGAAATTGAATTATAAAATGTGAAATATGGGCGTTGATGACCTCTGGGTCTTACGCCCTGAAGCCCCAACGAACTACAACGTCGCCAAAATAAAATTGTATTATTGACTGATCTTCAAGACTCAAAAAAATAAAATAAAAT
>NW_027116287.1:3035029-3075748 GCF_000696795.3 Halyomorpha halys
TATGTATGTGTGTGTGTGTGTGTGTGTGTGTGCAATAATATTATAACAATTTTTTATATTTTCATTATTTTAGAAATACAGAAATAATTTCGATTGTCCCCATTTAAAGATATTTATATTTTTGTTTCAACAGAAACTTTAATGAACACCATAAATACTCACTAAAATCTGATTTGAAGTTTTAGTAAAAGATCGAAACCCTGCCTCTCTTCCGGTTTCTGTCGAGTTTCCTTCTCGAGTGGTACAAACTTTAAGACAAATCGTGGACTAACTCCTCGACGAAAATATCGGCCTGTTTACAAGCCCGACTTAGTGATCACAGAGGCAGTGAATCACCAATTAGTCACCTCATATGTAATTGCTGTAGTTTAATTATAATGGCTTTAGGAAATTCGATAAGCAAGTATAGAGGGTCCTTCCGGATAATTACATGCTTTCGGATGAGCACATAATGTATAACGTGGTATTGGTAATAGGAGAGAAAAATCATTATTCAATTTTTATCTTCGAATGATATTTTTTTTAATTTGATTTATATTTTAATGACTATTTAAAATGAATAAATTTTGAAAAAGCTTACGTGTTGTAATGTACATACATTTAATTCAATACACGATAATTAATAATTAGTGAACTGTATTGGATAAGTGGTTTATTCAGATATGACCCGTTAATGTATGCATATGCGATCAGCTATATGCATAGGTTATCTATTTTAGCTGATATATGCTTATTATTAAAATAATCTGATTAATATAAATATGTTTTCGCTATGAATATTATTTTTAACAATAACATAATTTATATTATAATGACTTATTTAAATTTAAAAATATATGCTGGTACAATAAAATTTTGATCAATAACTACTGGTTAGTTAATAATTGCCATCTTGGTTGGAAATTTAATGTAGGATCGACTTCGCGGTGAGAGACAGATAGTGCTATAAAATGGGTAGAAACTAAATCGGTTTAGATATAAATGTCTACCACATCATGCTCTTAAGTATAGCCCAAGACCCGCCATAAATTTAAATATGCTAAAAAGTTATAAATATTTTTAATTATGTTAATTTTCAGTTATCCCATTCAAGAACAATTTTATTATAATTTATAATCTCGGTGCAGCGTCAAGATATAATTTTGAATTATAACTCATTGCAGAGAGGATGAAATGCTAATCACTTCCCTCACTTAGAATATTTAGCTACGATTTTTAGTTTTCCAGATATTTTAATCTAAATGCAAAACACATGTAACTCCTCCTCCCCCCACTACTTCAGTTTCATCTTTAGGGTTCCCTTGCGTCACGAAATCAGTTTAGTTATAATTTTTTTTTTCTCTTGAGTTGTAGAATGTTGGTTTTAAGTATAACTTCAAAACATTTTTTTGCGTTTATTTCTGCGTATTTACTGAAAATATTTTATAAAATTAATTGTTTTATTGTATTTCTGAATTATAATGATATATATATTTTTTTTTTGTTTTTTTTTTAAATGGTCCCTACTTGGTCATCTCTGACATACGATAGAGGAGAGGGGAGGGTTATCTAGAGGCAATCAACGTTTGCTAACTAGGGTGGGATCAAGTTTTCGTTGGTCCGTAAGAGAAATAAAGGACGACCTCCCAACCGGGAGGATTCTCGACCAGTGCAGTCGATCCATGAGGCTGTCGCTTAACTTCCTCAGCTAAAAATGGCCCGTTATTTTCCTAACTAAGCAGAAATAATTTTGATCTTAAATTCATTACATTGACTTTTTTCCCGCTGGATCTTTAATATTGTTATTTCCCTAAATAATGTTCATTTCTCAGTAAATATCATTTAATAGAATCGTACTAGCAAGTATTTTTAATTAGCTTAAACCCTTCTGGAATTTCATTATGAAGCAGTGAAAGGAATGTGTCAAATCGTTCTCCCCGTCTATTTTTAACCGAGAAGATTGAAGCTGAAGAGTTTCGGCTGTCGAATTCTATCCTGCCCTTCAACAGAATATAAAATTCTGGTTTTATTAAAATTCTCTTTTTTATTATTTCTAAGAATATAAAAAAAGGACATTCCTCGGTTTTATTAATCGTTAATATCTTGCATATTTCCTTAAATGAAAAGACCAATTTACGCCACCAATTACTCACTGAATTTATCACGAAACTCAATCACGGTCGAAAAGAATTACTTTAAGGTATCATAACTTCTGTTTTTTTACGTTGCCTTTGTGGATAATGAATTGCAATTTTATTTATATTAAGGTTATTTATTTATTTTTTTTACATAAAACATAAACAAAATAAGGTTTATTTTTTATCGTTTAACTTATTTATCTCCTTTACTTATTTATTAATTAAATTATTTCTTTTAAATTATTTATTCATTTAAGTATTTTTTTAACATACTTTTCGTTTTTATTTTAAATCTATTTATTAGTTCGTTTTTTAAAATTTATTTTTCTTTTTTTTTTTACTCTGATTTACTGCTGTGACTATTATGTCTTTGGTTTGATTTTACATTGCTATTTAGTGATAAATTTCTTTAATTTGTTTAAGGGGTGGAAGGTGGGTATTGGATCGCTGGGGTAGGTCTGAGAGAGTGAGTTGGGGAGAATAAATTTGTCAATTTATTTTATTTAATCTAGTCAAATGGAATGAAATTGATATATAGAAAAAAAATTATATTTAGTGTGTAGAGGAGTATTGATTGTAAAAGAAAAATGTAGGATAATATTTCTATCTAAAAGATAATATATTTTTATCTAATAGTTAATATATTTCTATCTAATAGTTAATTTATTTTATGAGATCTGAATTTTATTTTATTAGACAATATTGTTAGGATTCTATTATCCATCAGACAGCTTAAATTCATTAGAAATTCTGGATTTTCTCTTTAGTTACTTTGGTAGGTCTTTTATGAAAATGCGTCAATATTAGGTTATATTTTCATTTTATCAGGACCTCAATATTCCATATGTTGCCGATTTGGCCAGAACCAGATACCGTTCCTTCCATAATAAACTTCTCAACCACCCAAATCCACTTGTTTCTAACCTGGCTTCTCCTTCATTACCTAATAATCCTCCTAGGCGTCTGAAAAGGAGATGGCCTAGAGATCTTCTCCTCTAGAAATGTTTTTGGAGTTCTATCAATGGGTAGATTCTCCACATGTTTTTGTCACCTACAGCAAATTTACTTGTTGTATATATGTGTATACAGTTGTAAATATCAATAAATAAATTATTAAAAAAAAAAAAAAAAAAAAAAAATATTTTCATTTTGTTTTACTTTCATACCAAATTCATGAAATATATAGTATGGGGATGTATTGCAAAAATGAAAAATTTTGAATTCGACTTTTGGAAGGAAAGGAAATGCCCAATCAAGAATCCTTGAGTCCAAATAACCATGTTTTGCAAAATGGTTTGTATGAGTGTAACAGTCAATCTTAGAAACGAAATTTTTTACGAAACTGAAATTATATTGTAGGAAGATAGTCCGAGTGGCGGTCAATAAAGGTATCAAAATAGTAAAAGAAAACTATTTATTGTTAATCAAAGTTTCACTCCACTTCGTCATGACTTAATGAAAAAAAAAACATTATATAATTTACAAAACATTAACATAAAAAAACCTTTCAAAATTTGTCATGTTTATAACGTACATAAAAAATAATAATATAATGAAGTAAAAAGTTAGGTGAACTGGAAACTAGTTACTAATATTAGTTACTAGTTTCCAGTCCACACAACTATGTGTGATAAAGTTCTAAGTTTTGTAAATTCTATAATGTTTGTATATTCTTTTTTTCATTTAGCCCTGACGGAGTGGGACGAAACGTAGGTTAACTATAAATAGTTTTCTTTTACTATTTTGATAATTTTTCTGACCGCTATCCGGACCATCTTCCTACAATTTACCTCACGCATTCAACTATTTTCTTCCAATACGAAATTGTAATTATATATTTACATATACATTTCTTGGATGTGACGGCAAGTGCTTCGCTAAAATCGCAACTTTACGTCTCCGATTTTACCTTTTTCAGAAACAGATATAATGTTTTTAAATTCAGCATATAATAATACAGACGTATTATATACTTTTGGAAGCCAAAGGTTTTAGAAAAACTAATATTTAGCATTGAAATCAGCAGAAAGTAATGGAGAAAAAAGAAAACGCATAAATAATGCGTTTTTTATAATCACATTATCACATGTGATTATATCACATTGATATTAAGTAATTAATTTTAATTAATCTATATATGAGATTTCAGTAGATACTTCCTTGAAAGTGATAGTTTCTTTAATTTAAAATAATTATCGATCTCACTTTTTTTTTTTGCAGTAAACAAAAATAGAGACTTATAAACTATGGAAAAAATTCATAATTAACAAGAGGTAAAAATAAATATTTTCGTTTTTCCATGTTTGTTGGTATTATAATCAAAACTTCTTTACTATTGTCATAAAAATCATAGAAACACGAAAACAATTATAGATATATTTTACGTTCACTTAAATTATTAGTCAACCAATGTATGGAAATATAGAAGTATTGATTTCCACATACAATGCAGTGGCCTAACCGCTAGACCAATATGTAGACAGTAAAGCGTACCACTAACTGTTAAGTACATACTTGTTGACTCCAACCAATTAATAAATGTTGATTACTCCATTAATATATGACGGTAATTGTAAATTCATCAAATACTTTATTACAGAAAACAAACATATATGTTGATATTTAACAAATTTGATTTATCCACTAGAGTATATTAATATAATACTTATTATCTATTTATGTTAACAAATTATGTTTTGCATGTTATATCAACTATTATAATCTGGTATAGAAAATAATGTTTACTTAAGCAAATGTACTTAAGATATACATCGCGCGTTTCCTGATGTGGTTTTCATAGGGTGGCTCCGTTACTCCCATACCTATTTTTGTGAGTGCCACCCATTGGCTGACGGGCCTCACAAATGCCCGGGGGGAGATTGTGAGTGAGTGTTGCGTAATAAAAAAATCCCTGGTAGGGCCGGGCTCGAACTCGCAATCTATGGGTTGGCAGACTGGCGCGTTACCATGCTGCTACCGTCACCCTCATATACAATGTTATTAGAATTAAATCGGAGATTGAACATTAGTATGCGTAGGCTAACGTCACCTATGAGTTGTTAAAAAAATAATTATTTCAAATCATAGTAAAATGTTAAATGAAAGCTTGAATGATTTTTTAAAATTTATTTTGTTTGCTTATTTTACGTTCATACTAATTCCCTAGCGGTTCAGAACAGAATTTGGAGATTTATAGGGTAATCTTAAAAGTAAGGTCTTTTTTTTTCTGGAAAGAGTTCCGTTGGTTAGCATGTGACGGTTAGTTGCCATACCACAGTTTTTTACAAGTTTGATATTGTTTTATTCCTTTTAACAGGGCATACAATATTGTTGTTTTATATTACTGATTTGTTCATTATTTAATGCATATAACTTCTTTTTTTTTTTTTTTTATGTACTGTTAAAATTGAACAGAGGCTTCGCAGATGGATATTTTTTTCTATTGTATTTCTGTTCTTAATTGTTTGAATAAATCAATTTTTTTTTTAATAAACATATTTCATTTTTTCATTATAATTATTTTCTCTATAATCACCATTTTTGTTGGATCATTTTTTAGAACTTTTTGGATGTAGCAGTTTTTCTATACCCATATTATTCCAGTTCCCCGCCATGTCCTTGAAAAAGCATTAGAAATTGTCTTCTATTTATAATTATGAGAGATAGTTGACCGTGGATGATAAATGAGGAGAAGATCGTCTTCTATTTAGTCGTCGGAACCGATTTGCCTAAGATATCGAATACATATGTAGGTGATAATGATTTACGTTTATGGTAGGCCTAGAAAGTATGATGTCCGCCTTTTTTCTCTTCATATTTATTTCTGAACCTGTCAAATGAAAGATAAAAAATCTGTAGAATTCTGACACGAAGAACAGCAACTAGCGGTACCTTCTCTGATTTACCTTTTGTTATTCCTTCGTCCATGTTATTTTCATTCTTCTTCTTGTGTGCTCAGTCATGAGATTCTTGTTCATTTGTCCTATCAAATAATTTGTTGCCCTTGTAGTTTTTTATGAAAACGATTATAGTAACTTCGAATGTATTCTGTGATCGTTGGAATCCCAAAGTCATTATGAAAACCCGTGCTATTAACATACAAAGGTGCTTTGGTAATGAGTTATAGTATTTTCGATTGGAAAGATTGTAGTCTTATTATTAATCTGCTTAAGCGTTTCCGTAAATTTATATTGCATGTGTCCAAATTGGTTATAGTAAATACGTACACGTTCCTAATTTATTTCCTGTATTTTTTTTTTTTTTATAGATTTATTTATTGATAGATATTACAATCTGCCACACAGTTGTGGGCAATAGGTAATAGTGATGGATGATCTCATACATACTAAAAAAAAAATAATAAAAAAAAGTAAATAAATAAAAAAAAACTAAAAATAATAAACTCTCCAGTATTAAGAGTTTCGTTTGAGGAGTTGGGCTAAGTTTCAGGTTTAGTGACGGACAAAAAGATCTACGTGTGAAGTCAACTGTTTTTGTGATGCGGTAATTCTAGTCTACTTGCCAACACATATTCATGTGCCATATATCAATTTCCGCATTGTGGCCATCTTTATACATTAATAAATAGTTGTGTGAAAAAAATATATATGCCTGCTCCTAATAATTATTTTTGTACTTTTTGAAAATTAAAATTTTATGCTTTGCTACACATTTTTACTAATTAATTATTATATAAATTGATTGGTTCGCTAATAATGGTTTAACCTTGAAATTAATTACTATGAGTGCATTCTGGACATTATGCATTTTAGTTAAGTTATTTCACAATCTGTTTGGACCTTAAGTACGATTGAGCCAGTAACTTTTTTTCATAAAATTAAATTTAAAAAAAAAGAGGAAGTTTTTTAATCAAGTAAACGAAGTTGAAATGGGAGGATTATTTGCGATGAAGAGACTCTTACTAAATCCGACCATAGGCTCCCGGATCTTATGGAATTAATTGGAACATTTAAGTGGATTGGAATGGTTGGACAATTCTTTCCAACCTATCTCCCTCAGCCGATCCTACAAGATCTGTTAATTCGGTGCTCAGAACTTCGTTTAGGTAATTAACAGACCGCTCAGTCTGCCAAGTTCTATTCTATTTGGTGCTTAGCTAAGTCCCTTTGCAGACCTACCTGTTGATAGCGGTCTTAGATTTAATCTAAATCATTACTCCTCGTTTCGTATAATTAATATTGCATTTGATAAGGCAGTTACAATAATTAATAAATTTTATATTAATAATAACAAACAAAGATAATTATTAGTCGTAACGCACCCGTAGGTTTATTGCCGCTTATGTTATCTTTTAGCCTTATATATACGTTTATTATATTATATTCATCAATTATAAGTGTTTCAATAAATATTATAGATATTTAAATAAATAATTGAAATGTTTACTTCACAAAACAAGAGCAATTAAAACGTAACTCTGATAAAAGGATATTCTCTGGAACAGTACAGGACTAAGTTCTCCTCGATTTCTTATTTTTCCAATAAGCAAAAGCGTTTAAAGACAGTACTAGCAACTGTCCTCCTTTTATGACTCCAAATGTGGAATTTGTTTGTCTCAAAAGCAAAACGATGTATTATATACGTCACGCATCCTTTAGCATAACGCACGCTTTCATGATAAAGTTCTCTCTTTCAATTCCTTTATCGACATCCACTTTTGTTAGTTCTTCTTCCCCCATCTTTACCAAATGGTAAAGATGGGGGAAGAAGAACTAATTAATCCACGTAGGAAACGGGGTTTTAGAAATAAGTTCAATCATTCTAAACAGAGTTGTTGCAGGCACTCTTGGAGACAAGTTGTATTCAGTAGTCTGTAGATAGTTGTTGTACATAGTATATCATATATTCTGTATCTTCTTCCTTCTTCCTATAATCTAAATTATATCTTAAAGTACTCTAGAGAGTATTAATTCTGTAACTGCCGTTGACTATATTTATGTGCATACTCATGAATACAAATCCAAAAGTCAAACCTGATGCAATCCTTAAGATATCCTATGATACTAAAATAAAAAAAGGAAATGTATGTACAGAATTTGTGCTAGACTGTCTTTTAATTCTGTTCCTGAACTTTACCTAAACCAGACAATAGGTAAGAACTTTTGTTTTGGAATATCTTTGGCACGGTAGGACCAATGCACAATTGTAAAGAGATCAAAAGCTCATTTTTTATTAAATTTATTTAATTAAAACTTTTTTTGTAGTGAATATTTTTATAAATGAAAATGAACAATAGAAAGTGGAATTATCTTCATTATGATTTGTGGTGGAAGCAATGTATGCAATGGAAGCATTTGCACGCGCAGATATTCTTAAATTTAGAATTTACATTAACATATTAATAAGTGTGAAATAAGTTTATGATAAAACTTTGTATTTTTGGATGAATTTGGTTGACTATAAGACCAGGGTGTTTAGAAAAGAAAATTTGTAGATAAAATCAGAGGCTAATTTGTAATTAATAATTAAATGTCATGAGAAAATTATGTAAATAAAATAATAAGCATTCAGGACTATAATTATTAAATAGTTATTGGAAAGAAAAGGATATTGTCATTCTGTATTGTTTTATATATTTGGACTGGTAACAAACAATAAAATAAGTGTTCATAAACTAAACCAAAGATAATATTTGAAGAAAGCACCTTTTTATAGATTAATATAACATTATTAACTTTGTGATTAAATTTGTGAGATGTAAAACCAATAAAATATTCAGAGAAATATTATTAAATCAAGTTTTTCTGAAACATGAATAATGGTATAAATTATAAATTATAAATCTACTTTAAAGCTCCCTTAAAAAAATTTATGAGGTACCAAATTAAAGATGAAAAAATCTTCATAAATGTGTAATTGAATCTGTTAATAGGAAATAAACTATTAACAGATTCAATTACACATTTATGAAGATTTTTTTATCTTTAATTTGGTACCTCATAAATTTTTTTAAGGGAGCTTTAAAGTAGATTTATAATTTATACCATTATTCATGTTTCAAAAAAACTTAGATTTAATAATATTTCTCTGAATATTATATTGGTTCTACATCTCACAAAGTTAATAATGTTATCTTAATCTATAAAAAGGTGCTTTCTTCAAATATTATCTTTGGTTTAGTTTATGCGTTACATTCCATGACGTTATATCAGAAATTAACGTTTAATTTTTCCAGAGTAAAACACCGTTGAGAATCGGACTTTGGGTCATATGTGCTTTCTTGTTCCTCTTAAAGTACAATTAATAAATCTGCTCCCACAAGATTATCACTCATTTACGGGAAACCGTATTTTAATTGACCAACGTTTCGCCCCACGTTGTAGGGCTTCGCCAGGACTAAAAAATATACAAACACTTGACATAGTTAAAAAAAAAAAAAAATATGTGGAAAATAACAGGGGTATACAATGAAACATAAAATTTAATAAGGAAAATTAAAGGTTATAAAGAATAAATGAAAACGTAAATAGTAACAGAAAGATAAGGGATAAAATAAGAGAAGAAATATTAAATTAATATAAATAATATAATAAATATTAAACTTATATTTGACCAACGTTAAGGATCAAATTTGATAAATAATATGTTATGTAGAAAAAAAATTACGAAGATTGGGTGGAAAAGTATATCGAGGAACTAAAAAAAAAAATTATAAATTAAATTTAAAAGTATTCCAAAAATACAGAAAATAGGAGAGTTAACAGCTCTGACACATCAGTATCGTAACGAAAAAACTTTTGATTTAAAAATGCTATAATATTGGAAAAATTAAAAAAAAAATAGATAAAAGAAAATATATATAGGTTATCTATATTAAAAATATCCTTTAAAAAACTAATAAAAATATTGTTTGCAGATATAATAAACAAAGTTCAGTTACTATAGCCTCTAATACATGAATCTTAAAATTAGAAAAATAGATAAATGAAATATGTTATAAATATCACAAGAAAAGATCCTAAGCAAAAACATAACACCATTATCAGAGGGAGGCTCTAGAGAGATATGAGTTAAATTAGAGGTAAGAGATCAGAAAGTTCACTGTGATAGTGAAACTAAAATACCTAAGTAGTATACATTATAAAATATATTAATTTAGGACAAGATAGAATTATGGATATGTTCACAGGAGTCAATATTCACGCTTAAAAAAGGTGATAATTTTATAAAATTATATAATTATTTTAGACTATGGACTCTAAAGATGGTGAAGATCCCCAAAATTTTGATGATAAAAATTGTTTTACAAAGGTATTAAAAGGAAAGATTTTACACAAAAATACCTAATACAGAATTTTATAGGTTTATTCCCTTGTGTTGAATAGTTTTATTGTTTATTCGCCATTGACTGAAGCACTATTAGCGTTGTTGAACTCAGTTTGGGATTCAGATTGTGGGACAAGAATGAAAATCAACAGTCAACATTTGCGAATCACCCTCTCCAGTGATTCGCCTAATTGTCAACAGCGTTTGCGGTCACAAAACATGACCGGGGCGATGTTAACTGACAGCCAAGATCAATATCACGTTTAGGTCACGTTAATGTAGAAAATATTTCTCTTTTGGTTTCCAAACGTTTTAGAACTTTTCATTCCCTAAACTTAAATTACATCTTACTAAATAATAGTATTAAAGAAGATGTATATAGTTATTTTTATCTTTAATAAGTATCCAATTTTTTTATCATACCGATAATTTTAGTATTTTATATAAACAACAATTTAATTATACGATAATTCGAGAAATGAAATTCGTAAAAAATACAAAAAAAAAAAACACAAGTCTTGTAATGAAGGATCAAAAGTTCATTACTTTGTAAGGATGTCCTCTTTCTTGAAAAACGGTTGTGCAAGGAAGTGATTTGTTGATTATCACAGTCAGTCGACAGATAATTTCCCAATTAGGGGTGCCCAATTTTTGAGGCTAGATGGATCATAGGCTCACCGAGCCCACAGAGTTTACTTGTGGCTACTGTAATTACATAAGAATTATCAGGTCTACAGTGCCTTACTCACTAAGCCAATTCGCTTCCTCAATTAATAAATGATTAATTATTATATTTTCTTTACGTGTAAATATTTTTAAAGGACATTATTTGTGTTGTGATCTAATTGATATTTTATTAAGTGCGGATATCTAACTCATTTATTAAAAAATTCCAAATTAGTGATAGAATAATAATAATAATAATCAGTGTTTCTTTCATGAGCAGGCAGTGTGTTCTGGATGGATTTCTAGGAGATTCTGATAGAACTTCATGATATGAAACTACCTGGAACACGACCTCAAATTACGATGTGTAAGTAAAAGAAGATTCGATAAACTTTCTCGACGTTCAAAGCTGTCGGAGCGAAACTGTTTATAAGGGAGTAGTTTTCATACCTAAATATATGATGAGGAAATGAATATTATGGGTGTGGAGAAATAAAAGAAATATTAGGTAAATGATTTTATTAAGCTTTAATGTGAGTCGACGTTTAAGATTTATTTTTTCAACAAGTTTCCTAATTTTTGTTTATATATTTCCACAATTTTTTTTCATAAAATATCTGACTTCTTAAATACAAATCAGCTACACCATTCTCAGCGAAACACTGATCGCATTCAATGAAAACAAGAAAGTTAAAAACCATTTCCCCCCCTCCAACCCCCTTGTTAAATATTTAAACGGTGACCCGGAATTGAAGCTATCAACATTCTCTGACCGTCCATTTCCTTTTTAACCGATGTCGACCATAATTGAAAAAAAAAATTAGAAAACAGAAAGGGCCAGAGTTGCCCTTAGCTCTATCCATATTCATGAGATCTAAGGGCTTGGATTTTTTTAGCGGCCAATATTGAAAGGGTTGCGGGAAAACAAAGAAATCTTCGGATCCGTCCAAAATTAGAGGGTTTTGTCTGATGGGTGAAAATTGTAAAGGTCTTTTTTTCTAACATCTTTTTTTTTTTTTTTTTTTTTTTTTTTTTTTTTTTTTTTTTTTTTTTTTTTTTTTATGAAAATTCTCTCAAATAAAAAAAAAATATCTTGAGTAGTTTTGTACACACCTTAATACATTTTTAAACCCTATTATCAAACATTAATCAATCATATCAAAGACGGCAAAAATTTCGGTGATATAGGTGGAAGAATAATTTTAAGGGGTAAAGACGTTATAAAATTTAGGGTTTTCGATAAATAGATAAAACGAAATGGATGATGTAATAAAGGCGAGGTTAAAAGCATGTTATTTTTCGATTTAGAAATTGCCTAGCTCGCGTCTTCTGCCCAGAAACTTAATAGTTAGAATATTCTATATAATATTTACTATAATACTATTATATAATAGTTATAATATTCAAATCTATTACCCTTCCTACTGTTATATACGGGTGCGAAACATGGTCTCTTACCTTGAGGAAAGAACAAGGGACTTAAAGTTTTTTTTTATGCTAACCGAAGAAACATGAACTAACCAGAGAATTTAGAAGGGTACTCAACACAATTTAGGTGATTTTTGCGAATAAGATGGGCTGGTAGGGTTTAGTACCAAAAGTATCCTTTAAAAGTCAATAAACACTAACCCCATGCGTAAACGTCCAAGGTACTAAAACGTAGGGGGGAGGATTACGTCTGGTATTTTGGATTTGGGTTTAGAAAGTTACTGTTTTAGTTGATCTATGTAAAGTTGCCTAGGAACTACAGTGGCACCGGTATCTGACCTGAAGGGTCGACTTTTATTTCTGTGGGGGTCCGAAATGAAAACTTGACCCCCACTATGGTGTTAGAATAGGGTGGTAACCTGCAGATAAGAAAGAAAAATGTCCACAGCATTCTCATGGCGGGGAACTCATATGACATTGATACAAATTCTATTGCATTGCCTTCCAAAATTCATCGAATGAAGTGACAATAATGATATAAAAAAAGTGAATATATATTTTCAAAAAATGGAAAAACTATAATTTATTTGGTACATCCATGCTTTATTGTGAGCTAGACAGTATTTTACAGAAAATGAAACATATTGTTATGATTATCATAAATGATAAGGAAAATAATTATTACGAAATGATAATATTAGTACAATGATACGAATATTGGCAGTAGCCAAAAATAAAGTCCATCCGACTGAGTATTTCCCAAGGGGTACAGCAAGGTACAGAGCTGGTTGCCTTCCTGTAGCAGCGATAATTGCGCTGTCTTTTGCTATCAGAGACCCGCAGATCTCCCCGAGGAGCAGTCTCTGAGATTATTGCCAGCTCTCTCCTCACAACCTAACATAAATATTATCGAGTGGTAATGTATATTAATTAAATACAGCTCATGTTGGATAAAAAAATCATTAATTATGTAATTTTTATTCTGTTAGTTTTTCATTTTTATTCATTAGGATAAATAAGTTATGAGTTCTGAATTAAAAAAAGGAGCTGTTTAAATTCCTTTATTTAAAGAATTTCAACAAACTTCATAAATTAATTTAAAAATATAATCATTAGGCAATATATTATTATCTATAGTATTGAAAAATAAATAATAATAAAAAAATTGGGTTTACCGTACACACGACATTCCTAACCGCTTTGGGTACTAAGTCCACTACAAAAAAGTTTTGATTTTTTACCAAAGTTAATAATAATGAAATAAGAATTTAGTTGGCAATAACCTCTCCAAACCGGAATCAAACGGACACCGTTACAAGCATGAAGTTCCTGTAAAAATGAGAAAAAAAAATTAAATTTCTTTTAAATCAAACAGAAAAAATATAGAATTAACTGCTCTTTGTCCTATTACTTTCACGGCGTCAGATATTCAAATAAAACAACAATAGGGGTATTCATGATCTTTAGTTTAACATGTTAAAGGGTGTTATATTGAAAAAATTATGTTAAATGGAAAAATATTTCTTTCTTTCCTTAAAACGATATAACATGGTTGAGAGTATTTTATCTGTTAAGTGGAGAATGACGTCACGCAACAGACCAGCTGAGCTTGTCACCGTTTTGTTTGTTGTGTTAGGTTACTTGCTCGTGGTTTGTGTTTTAATATTATTTTGAATGTTTTTAAATCTAATAAAGCAATGAATGACAATTATAATAATATAATAACAGTTGTCAATTAGCTCATCTTGATTCTCTTCCTCACAAGTCAGAAGATCAACAAGGCACTCAGTAACCAAACTTTCACACAACTTCCACTTCAAGCATGTTTTAAATTAATAAATTACATCAATCAGAACTTAGAAGTAAACGATAACATGAAGTTTTGGAAAGAAAGGTAAAACAAGTTGCTCAAAAAATCCGGTAGGAACTCTTATACATTCAACATTTAACAATAACATTAAATAGGGCTGCTCACAATCCTATACTTGTAACATTTAACATGGTAAAACATTTTACATTTAATACAACATCATGAGTAACCCTAATATTTATTAGGTAAGAATAGAGAAAGGATTTTTATGTCATTGCTATATTGTTTGCACGCTGATCAAATGCCATTACGAATTAGTGTACTCAGGTAAATTAACCAAGTTTTATTTTATGTATTCGATAATAAATGCATGTTATTGCATATTTAAATTATTTCAATTAAGTGAAAAAAAATTAATAAATACAAATCAAAATGCAACATTCCAGATGAAATTCAAGATTAAAATCATAGGTTTATTTTCTACCAATATTTCAACGATTTATAATTATAGGATAAAAACCGCTTGTAAGAGATTATTTTATTAATTATTAAAAATTAAAACATTATTTACGAAGAAATATTTTGAGTGTGAAGAAAGGTAGGCTAATAAATAAAACCTATATTTAAAATATGAAATATGACGTGAAGATTTTCTTGGACCTTTGCGTCAGCAGTCCCATTCTTTTTCTTAGGAGGCTCGAAAAAAACAAATCAATATCGATTTCACGTTCTTTGATTCTGTAATTTTTTTGTTTGACTTCTGAACCGCCTTTTATAACGGTCTTTTTATTACTTTTTACAGGGCATATAAATTTTAAAACATTAATCAGCCAATGGTATAAAGACCCTAGCCCTCATTGTCAGTACTAGGCCAAATTGTATGGATGAATAGAAACAAATCAAAATTATGATTATAAATATATTTTAATGTATTTGCATGTATAGAAAGCAATTGCATATAATTTATAATTTCTCAACACCATACAGGAACAGCACAAAAATATATACAGTTATAAAAATAAATATACAGTTTTGAAAATTAATTCAAAGCTTTCTTTCAGTTTTTTTTTTAATAATTTTCTATAACTAATTAGTTAAAAAAAAAATATTCTTTATCTGATCGTGCTCAATATGAACGTAAACCAATATAAATTTGGCATACATTTTTTGACAATTATTTCAGATTTATGTGTAGAGTTTTTTTTTTTCTGGAAGGTATTTTTTATTTCTTGACCTTTATAAGTTTGACGTGTCGGTGGTAGTTTTCCTTATCATTTGAATCATCTAACTAAAAAATAATATGTTATTTCTTACATTTACTTTAAATGGTTTTAATTCCGTATTTTTTTTCCATTACCTATCGATAGAATGATAATTCCTTTTGCTTTAAGCTTTTAAAATATTTTGTAGTGTCTTTGTTTTTTAACATTCACTACCAGGATCAGTGAGATCGTGATTGTTTATTCTTGAGTACACAGTATAATATGAAATAGGAGTATTTGAGAGGTGTTAAGTGAAAAAGTTTTAACATGCTAAATATTAAAAATATAGTATTGTATTGACTAAGTTAAAGTTCATGGTATATTTTCAATGAAGAGATGCTCTTAGTGGATTTTCTGGACTTGATTTGTAACCCTGTAATATTTACGATATAATATAATCTTCAATGTCTTGATCACATCATCTTACCTCTACCTCGTTTTCGCTCCTAATTTTTTTGTCATTACTTTATTGGAGTTTAAAAACGTTCAAAACAAAAACAACACGAACTACTAGCAACTATCCTATCAAAACGACAACAGACAAAGTGGTGTGGAGCTTAGTTGGTCTGTTGTGTGACGTAATTCTCCATTTAGCAGACTCTCAACCATGTTAAATGTTATATAATTTTAAAATATATAAGAAAATAGTTCTCCATTTAACACACTTTAATATGTTGAACTAAAGATCATTAATACACCTAATGTTAAAGGTTTCAAGTATGACAAAATTATGAACATAAATCACACGAAATGTGACTTTAAAATAATTATTTAAGTATTATAAGGGATAAACACAAGATAAAACAATAATAAAAAAAGAGTTAACACTTGAATATTTAAACGTTGGAAAAAAATAAGGAATATTTTATTAATGTTAAATTAATCAAAAAATATGCTAACTATAAAACGTTAGCATATTTTTTGATTAATTTAACATTATCGGAATAATGTTAAATTAATCAAAATAATAGATTGCAGTAAGAAGGCTTATAAAGCATCAAGAAAAAGAAAAGATAAAAGAAACAGAAAAAAATCATAAATTTCCTACGAATGAGAAAACTACTTAATAATTTTTTTCTGTATTTTAAATAAAGTTTGTATGTAAATGCACTAGAAATAATGTATATGATTTAAGATAAATTTAAATAGGTGTAGATTAATATGTTGCACCTATTATCAGTTAGCATGAAGTTCTTTGGAGGCACACATGGTATACTGTACCGCATAACAAATTATCTGGGGCTCTAGTTACTTTAGGCATATTATAGAAAGCAGGCCGTAATTGATACAACAATGATATTGTATTCAGATTTGTATTAATCATTAAAGAATAATTAACTAATACTAAGAATAATTGGCTAATTCCAGTAATAATACTAATTACTGATAACATGATTACAAATAATACATAATTACTATAATCACCAATTAATAACCTAGATAATAACATTGATTACTATTAACTCATATACACTGAACAATTCTAATAATAATCAACTACCTTTATTGAAACGGATATGCATTTTTAAATAAAATGTGCTCCATGTTTTTTTTTTCTGTAGGAGTAATGTTCAGAGATAGGCTATGAATATTTTGTGATAATAGCATCTAATACCTGTGACATTGTTAGACCTGACTCAATACTTGCCTCGAGATAAAGTGTATGTGGGGTGCACAATTTGCATAAAGACCCCCCCTCCCTCCCCCTAACTCTGGCTATAAATGATAAAAGTTTCAACTTTCGTAAAGCATTAGCATAATTCGCAACTGCCTTGTTTTTAGACAGCGACCCATGTTTAGGGTCCGCTACACTAAATGGAAATTTCAAGTAATCCGGGTGTAAGTATGAACTAAATATGAAAAATCTACGAGCTAAATATTTTATTTTATTTTTTAAGGGGAAAGAAGCTGTTACATAGACATTAATTAAATTAACACGTTTATTTATTTGATGATTCAAATTACTACCACGCCATAGAATATGAAATTAGAGTAAGAATTAGGCAAATCGTTTACGAGTAGCAAGTAGCTGAGTACGATTAATTTATTTTTACTCAAAATATTTGAATACTGAGTACAATATTGAAACTCAAAACATTTAAAGGTAAGTACAAGTCGAGTGGTTCATACTCAAACCAGCTTGAGTGCGAGTATTTGTAAACAATACTCAAGAAAAAGGTTTAATAAAATTAAAGAAATCGTTCTCATTATTTAGTAATTATGATATATTTACTATTTTTTTCTTTCTTGTATTTGTTATGAATATTTCTATTCAGACTGGCTTAAGCATAAGTTGTCTAAGTAAAGTAATTGTACTCATCATTTAATACTTTGAGTTTATCTTGCAATTTTAAAATCAATAATATTTTTTCGTCTCAGGCATTAGTTATTTAAAAAAAATAACAACATGATTTCACTTAGTACTCAGTAGTCAAATAATTTTTACTATTTTTTTTTTAACCAGATATCACTCCTTCCATCTCAACTCATTCAACTCTCTAACCACTCAAACCCCCTAGTTTTTAACCTTGCATCCTCTTCCATTCCTGACAATCCTCCGAGGCGCCTGAAAAGAAGATGGCCACGAGACCAGCTAATGTAAAATGTCATTAGAGTGCTACCAATGGGTAGTTACTCTACACGCCTGTAACACTCCACTTTAACTATGATCATATTTACTAAATGTATTATGTAATATACAGTTTTAAATTTCAATAAATAAATATTAAAAAAAAAAGTCTATAATTAGTTGAGAAAATAAGAAAAAAGAAACTAATCGTTTTACGTACATTATGTTTTAATAAGAAACGAGTTTATTAGAAAATTACTCAAAATTTTTAATTACGTAAGTATTTAAGTCCAAGAACTAACTGATTACAAGTTTTCTCACAAGTTATAAGTTTGATGCAAACAATTGCAAAAGTACTTAATCATTCCCAAGTTTGATGGCTTCAACTAAGTTAAGTAATCATAAATTATTGAGTACGTGTATGCTAGATTACTCTTTGTACTCATAGACTCATTAATCAAAATGGGAAAAAGTATTTAAGATCTATAACCCCATTTTGATTAGAAAAAAAAAGAAATGATAAAAAACAACATATCGTTGCTTTAGCTGTAATAAATCGTTACAAAATAATTAGCAATACGATTTCAATGCCAAAAAAAGTTATAGAAAATCAAGTCATCATTCCAGAGATATTTTAACTAAATTTTTGTAGGATATCTACATCATTTTTTGTGACATATTGGGTTCTTTAGTGATGTTCTGAGAATGAGACACCTTATTTTATTTTTTTTAAAGTGCCATTCATCTTTTTTGAAGATGTTATATCTTAAGCAAATGAAGAAGTTTGACCCCAATCATGGTTAGGAAATAAAGGACTCCAATGGGAGTCTTGGCCGAAAAAAAAAATCAGACCAATTTGGACATACGGAATTGAGCTCTGGGGCTCTACCAAACCATCGAATTCCTCCCGTATCCAATCCTTACAATCCAAAATCCTCCGTAAAATCCTTGATACTCCTTATTAAATCTCAAATAAACTGATCCACAAAAACCTTAACATCCCTTTCGTTGCATATTTCGCCCAAAATGTATATGTATTTTTTTTATTCCAAATTCCTTACCCATTCTAACCCATTAGTTATTAATCTCTCATTCTTAACAGTACCTTATAATCCTCCAAGGTGTCTGAAAAGAATATGGCCTCGGGAACTTCTAATTTAAATTAATATTTGAAGTGCTACCATCGGGTAGTTCCTTCCCAAGATTATCAAGTGTTCCTCATATTTACTTCATCTACATTACTTTCATTTATTTTTTGTTTGTACAGTTTTAAATTACAATAAATAAATTTAAAAAATAATCATAAACACCATATTGTTTTAAAAATCTTACTATTTGATTTTTTAAAGCATATACTTTTTTCTTTATTAAGTTTTGTCATTTATGTGTTTTAGTTAAAATTTCACACAGATTTCGATAGATGGATATTTTTTCCCTTGTCTATATGTTTCTAATTGTTTGAATAGATCAATCTTTTGTACTTTATTTACTAAATTAACGCATTTCGTTCATTCGTCAATAAACAAATACTTAACCGTAACTACACATAGTTATAACTTTTATATGGCTATAAACTATGAGTATATATTTTTCTCAAAACCTGTTATTTTCTCAGTTCCTTAAATTAATAGGAGGAATACAAATCATTTTAATTAGAAAAAAAAATACCTGGAAAAAATATATGCTAGATATTTTAGATAAATAAAAATCTTAGTTGTTTGTACTATTTATCTTAAACGTTCGCCTTTATAAAAAGATTCGAATCGTAGTACTCGAAGGAGGGACCGATTATAAACTGCTGTATTCCATCACTGTTGGAACCAGAGCAGGTTTCTAAACTGGAAAAGAAAAGGGAAATTGATTTAAGGGTGGCCATATATCGGTACAAAGGAGCTGAAGGCAAGTTAACTTGGATTGGCTGATGGATTCACTGCGATAAAGATCTGCACAAGATTTATTAGTAGAATTAGTTCATTCAAGAAGTAAATAGTAACAATGGGGAAGCGTTTAACTGTATTATGTATTACTGATATTAATTTAAATTTTATTTTTATTTATTATACTATATAAGGAATGTAAAAAAGGTATTTGTAATTTTTTTTTTTAAATTTGTTGTACAAAACAACTTACATATATGTTATTATTCCTTCTGAATTTATTATTAATTATGTTATTATTAACCTCTGGATTTTTTACTTTAATATTTTTTTATTTTTAAGCATCATATATTTTCAGCGAAAACATTCCATTCGACTAGAAAAATAAAAAAAACCTTTAAATTTTTCGAAATTGATTATGTGTATCGAAAGGTCTCCGGTAAATTAATTAGGTATCATCCTCCACCTTAGGTCTTTATATGAAAAACTTTAAATAAATAAATATTATTATTATTTATTACTTTAAATAAATCTTTAAATAGTTTTTGGACTGGAATATTATGATCCTGATTTTCGATGTTATGATTAATGATATTTTTATGAAATTTATTCCATAACAATCTTTTAAGTCCAAGCCTAGAAATTTCAGGGTTTTCCTCTATTATCATAATTTAAACATTATATTATTAAAATTCCATAGCCAATTTTAATTTTTTCATAGTTTTATTGTATATGACTTTAATGTATACTAATTTTTATTTCATTTAAAACTTCTATATTTATTTTTGAATATAACAATTTTCCTGGTTTAATGGCTCTTGGAAATAAAGTTTGGAAATTTGAAGGGGTAAACTCATTACTACGAAAATGGTGCCAGTATTACAATCGAGCTTGAGCTATCTGAGTGAAAGAGTTTTTGAATTCTAATCTAAAGCATGAGCTCAATCCCCATGGGCTCGTTCCACACAAGGGATGCCATAAATTGTTTTATCATTCGATTTACTTATTGTAGTTTCCAAGATTTATTATATTTTCGAATTTATACTTTAAATAATGTACTTGTACTATTTATAGTATATTATATATACACTGGATAGATTTTCAAAGATAAGATTAGGTTTCTGCATAGGTTGTAGAGATTTGTTTAATAAAATATATAAAGTTTGACATATTCCTTTCTAGACCTTTCCGAGTGCCTTTAATCATGTGGTATATTCATTCAATTGTTGGTTTAGAGATAAATGGGTTCCAATACAAGGAAGATAATGACTAATCACTGAAGTAGTAATTTTAACACACAGCAAGTCGAACTTTGGAGCTTCATTAAGCCATACAATTTCTCTCGTATCTAAACCCTAATATCCACAATCTTTCGTAAAATTCAGTTACTCTATCAAAAAATTTTATTTATTTTATTTATTTATTGATATTTACAACTGTATAAAAAATACAACCAGTAAATTTGATCATAATGACATAATGATATGATACATGATGTAGAGAAACTACCCAGTAGTAGAACTCTAAAAACAGTTTACAATATAAGGTCATGAGGCCATCTTCTTTTCAGGTGCCTCGGAGGATTGCCAGGAATGGAAGAGGAAGCAAGGTTAGAAACGAGTGGGTTTGGGTGGTTAGGGAGTTTATTATGGAAGGAATAATTCTTTCAAAAATAAAATCATTTATAAACTTAATATTCCTCACGCTGGCTATTTGGTCCTAACTAAATATCACCTCACACATTCGAGTTTGGAGTTCCAAAGGATGATGGTCGTGTTTCTAGAGAGAGAGAAATACTTTATTTATTTATCTATGCTGCCTAAATACATTAGGTTGCTATCTCACACAGCATACTTATCAATCCGTAGTCGGACATATATAAATTACACATACATGGTATAATCAGATATAAAGAGATATAATAAACAATTTTTTTTCCCCTACAGTTTCCTTTTACAATCCATTTTGGTCTGTACAACAAATACAAATGTTTCATTCATTCCTATTTTTCTTTCTCATTTCTGCTCCTCCAATTTCACCCTTTCACAATTATTCAATTCACCCGATCAACAAATTCGCTCTCCGGAATTTACCCTACTAGATCCTCTTCAGTGACCCGCTAAACAAATTCAATATTAGACGGTAATGTGAGATCAGACCATCATTCATTGTCACAGCAGTAGATCAGTCTACCAAGAACAAACAAATAGATACATTTTACGAGAATAAGACTAACACATAGATTAAAAGGAAAATATAATAAAAAACCGGTTTCAGGAAACACTTGAATGGATAAATAAGTTTAAAAAAAACATAAATAAAAATAGTATTGATAAAATAAAATAATTTAATGAATAAATAAATGTTATTGGAGTGCTACCAATGCATAGTATCTTCACAAATCAGTATCATGTTATCATACCTTAGCTCATATTTACTTGTATTTTTTTTTTTTTTTTTGTATTCACGCATTAAATTCATTTGAAGAAATGTTTAATTTTTTTATTCATTAATAATATTTAGAACTAAATATTTACAATATGTAAGGAGATTAATCAGAACATCGATTCTAAATATTGACTCGTTATGGAAGGTGCTGTTAGCTAAGGCAGTTGGCAATTGTACTAAAGAGATGTCAACTCTACAAAGCTGCTATAGTCTATAGGGACCCAAATCGATCCCTACTGTCGAATACAGTCTAATTAAAGCAGCAAAGCATTTACCTTGTCAAAGCATTCAGCCAAACCGTCCACCTTACTACCGCAATCATTTTGTATGGTTGTAAGTTTGTAATGTCATGAGTAGTACAAGACAGAGCTATAAGGAAATGAAAAAAAAATACATACATATACACATTCGTTATCATCACACTTGTTTTGTTCTTATGGATTTTTTCGGCTATCACATTCGATTTAATATATAAAATTAAAAGTCATTATCCAAGGAACAAACTAACATAGGTTAAATGTAATGAAACGTAAATATAAAGATAAAAATGCATATATATAATAGTACTATATAACTCAAGAGTCGAGCCCGAAGTAAAAATAAATAAATAATTATAAGAAATAATAAACAATTTAACAAGGTACCAAATCAGAATAATCAAAGGAAACTTTTTTACAGCCCATTTTTCTATCCTATTTTTCTTCAAGTAAAATTTAGTAATTAAAAATAAATAACGATAACAGCCCTTAAAGTTTTTAAAACATAATATTAGCTGGAAAGTTATAATAGTCAAGTCACTGATTCAGGCTCAGAAATGAGCCTACGCTAACGAGTCATATGTTCCTTTAAATCTTTTGGAACTTTCATTAGGAATTTAAGCGCTTAAGCACTTAAAGCCAGAAAATTGTTTCTCATCCGTGGCAATTAAGTTAAATGACTTGCCTAAACTTACATTCCTCTGACAAGTGTGCCCTGTTATAGGATTTTCTGCGTATAATTGGTCAATTATTTCTTTAGAGCGGCTTTATGCCTACAAATGGAAATATAGAATTAATTTTGAATATAAAAATTAATGTTTCTAAGGTGAGAAAGAAATTGATTCTGAATATAAAATAATATAAGGAATCAATAATATAACCTGATCAATTCTCCTATTTTTCGTAATATATAAGTATAAAATAGTGGAGTATAAAATAATGATTATGCATTGTACAGAAAGTCTGTTAATATAAATTTAAAGGAAATTATTAAATTCATAGTTCAAACTCCCTAACCACCCAAACCCACTAGTTTCTAACCTTGCTTCCTCTTCCATACCTGGCAATCCTCCGAGGTGCCTGAAAAGAAGATGGCCTCGTGACTTTATATTGTAAACTGTTTTTAGAGTTCAACTACTGGGTAGTTTCTCTACATCCTATATCACATCATTATGTCATTATGATCAAATTTACTGGTTGTATTTTTTATACAGTTGTAAATATCAATAAATAAATAAATAAAATAAAATTCATAGTCCAAACGCTCCAAGAAAAAATAAATTTATTTCACTCTAATTTTATGTTGCTTTAATGAAAATTTCATACAGTTACTAATCAAAATTGATTATTCCGTTTTGGGGAAATGAAAAATGTTGCAAAAAATTAATTTTTCATTTTGGGCTCCATATCTTGAAAACTGCCTACAACATTAAACAACGTAATAAAACATTATTTAAAGTAGAAATAATTTGCTAAAAATATAAAAGCGTAAAGAGCAAAGCAAGTTTATGTTCAATAGTTGAGATGCAGTTTTCGGAATTTCGGAAAGCAACAGAAAATATTTTTTTTTTAATATTTATTTATTTATTTACAACTGTACATTATAATACATTTAGTAAATCTGATTAAAGTTAAATTGGAGTGTTACAGGCGTGTAGAGAAACTACCCATTGGTGAAAATAAAATTAAATAAGATAAAATAAGTTGTAAGGATATACATTTCCGAATCAAAAATAAGTGTAAATTATAGGTTTTTTGGAATAAAATAAGCTCCTGAGGAACGTGCATCTTAAATATCTCAATATTTACTTTTAAATGACATTGACTATATCCCTTGTACATTATAAAAATTTAATTTTTAAACATTTTTTTAATAAATAAATCATAAAATAACGCTCAATTTTTTTCTTTACTTGGAAGAACTCAAAAATATATATTTTTATTTTATAATTTCTTTTTTTTTCCCCAATTTTTATTTCCGTTTACCATGGTTAGCAGATTCATCATTTTTGACACTTAATTGTATATATTTTTTTTCATTAAAGTAATCAAAAGTTTGGGTGAAATAGCTCTCTTTTTTCTTCTCTTGTGCTCATGAACTAGTATAAAATAATCTCATAATGAGGTGTAGATAGTTGACCGTAAATTAATAAGTGGAGATGGCCAGGGGGGGGGGGTCAGCAAAAAAAAAACACAAATAAAAAAAATGTTTATTCGTACCGGCAGTTCATAACAAAACTTTCTTTATTCGTGACTAAACTCAGAGTCTCTACGTATGTCCCCTGATGAACAACTAAAATTCAGGTCGAAACGTCGGCACGAATAAATACTTTTTTGTTTATTTGCTGACCGCACCCCCCCCCCTCCCCCGGATACCTTAAAAAGTGCATAATTTTTTTTGTATAATTATTATATTATTCTTTTTATTATTTTATATTTATAATAATACTAATACGTTTTTTAAAATAATATATTTCCCTTAATTTTTATATAATATAAAACAAATTCGGATAAGTAAATTTCAATTAATGGTGCAAAAGTATTTTTTCAATCTCAGTGGCGTAGCGCGTCAGGCGCCCGTTGTTGAATAAAAGGTTGACACCCCCTTTTTTAGGTATTCCAATTTAAAATACTAAATTATACAATAATTAACCATATTTATCTCATAATGTGCAGGTTACAATTTACGAGTAACGTATGGAATGAAATGTTTACATGTTATTATTATTATTTATTGTGAAATTTAGCTGGGTGCTAATAAAGTGCCCACTGGACTGGCCTAATCTTAATTTGTTTAGTCTACTTTTTTTCTGGTTGTCTCTGCAGACCTTGTAGATCTTTGGCCGCCCAAAGCAGCCTTCTCCACGCCTGCCTGTCTTGGGCTACAGCTTACCAGTTTGCTGCTTGCAGCTCTTTAGAATGTTTTTTAATTGTATCAGTCTGTTTTATTACGAGACCAATTGGGACTCCTTCCAACTATACTGGTATTCATTGTTGTATTGAGGCGTCCTGATGGATTGCTTCGAAACACTTCCCCCACTCATTTTAACCTCATTGCCTTTATATCATGGAATATTAACTGACCATTCTCTGCAAGCAGTTGACTGTTAGTTCTTCTCTTCCATGTGATAAGGCTCTGATTCCGCATAGTTCCTGTTATTTTATAGAGGAATCTCCGTTCAAATCCCACGATTCTGCTTACTAAGGTACCTGTTAAAGCCCAGGTCTCGCAGCCGTATATCAGATTTTGCTTTATCAATGGTATTGTGCATCCTCAGCTCTAGGTTTTTAGAGATTTTTTTGAGATTTCAGACTTCTTACCAGAGAGAAAGCTCTGTTCGCAATTATTATAAACTGATTTATCTCAGTATGTTGATCATTTATTTAGTTATTGTGGAACCGTGGTATTTGAAACTGTCTACTTTCGGAAACGATTTGGCATCCACGCAAACCAAGCCGTTAGGCGATACAAGGCGATTTCCTCTGCTTCACTCATTAAAGTCTTTCAATACTATCTTGGTTACTTGGTAGGACTTCTATCACTTTGGAGGACCGAAATGATATTATACATTTTAACGTTTATAATTAACTGACTGCCCTACAGTTTCATTAAACGATGTTACTCTTACCCCTGTCGAACAGTTCCGCTACCTTGGACTACATTTGGACAAATGATTGTCCTGGAGTTCTCACACAAGACTGAAAAGACAGGAAACTGCACGTAGATTTCGACTATTACAGCACTTACTAGACAAACGGTCTAAACTTCCAACACATTACAAAAGACTGATCTATATGCCTGTAATAAGGCCAATCTGGACATATGGAGTTGAGCTTTGGGGCTCCACTAAACCTTCGAATTCCTCTCGTATTCAATCCTTACAATCCAAAATCCTCAATGCTCCTTACTTTGTCACAAATAAAATCATACATAAAGACCTTAATGTTCCCTATGTAACCGATCTAGCCCGAACCAGATATCACTCCTTCCATTATAAACTCTCTAACCACTCAAACCCCCTAGTTTTTAACCTTGCATCCTCTTCCATTCCTGACAATCCTCCGAGGCACCTGAAAAGAAGATGGCCACGAGACCAGTTAATGTAAAATGTCATTCGAGTCCTACCAATGGGTAGTTTCTCTACAAGCCTGTAACACTCCAATTTAACTTAGATCAGATTTACTAAATGTATCATAATGTACAGTTGTAAATAGCAATAAATAAATATTAAAAAAAAAAACGTTTATAATTAGTTGAGAAAATAAGAAAAAAGAAACTATATGTATATATTCTCGATTGTTTCATACTTTTTTATAAACAATTCCAAAACTGAAATATTAATTAAATTTCCTTGGAATTGGAGTGCTTCCTAAATTTGGTTTAAATTGGATACAGCTCGTTTCATGTGGGAAAAATTGCTCTGCGAAGATAAAATATTCAATTGATAAATACATTTTAATTAAAGCATTCAATTACAGGTATAATATTTAATTTTTTTTTTAATTTCACTTGTTCTATTAAAAAACATGACTAGCGCGAAATAAATTTTGTATTGTTTTTCTTATTCAATGGATTTAAAATATCACTGTTTATTCGAGTCTATCCATATTTCATGTTTTGTGCTAGTAATGAATTCTCTCTTGTCCTGACAAATTGACTTTATCAAATCAACTGTCAATTTTAAGCCGTAACTGGATACCGGTTTAATAAAGCAGCTCGTTAGCTTCCAGATTCTTTAGTTGTTATCCGATAGAACAGATTTTTATTATTTTTACTCATTTTTTACTCTTTAGCATATTAAATATATAAAGATTTAATTATTGTATTGAAAATACACAGCAGTAATATAAATTTTTATCGAGCTATGAATCCAGAAACATAGAACAGTACCATTTTTTAAAAATAATTATTTGTATGATTTTATCAAAAAAAAAAATATTGGCTAATATCATTATAAATTTTTAATATAATTTCAAATCTAAGAAATATCATTAGAATATATCTGATGAATCTAAATAATTACTGTAGTGTGATATAACATGAAGTTGTCAAACATTGATATTTCATACCAAACTATATAGTGGATGTATATCTTAACGTTCTAATACCTGCCTCTTAGATACCACAATCTTTAGTAGCTACGTTGCTGGTTTTTAAGTATTATTATTATTTTTTTTTTTTTTAGCTGAATTTCACGGGGAGAATCAAATTATGTTAGCATTTGAACTCAACGCAGTGAGAGATCACAAGCCTACTTGTCATCTCATTGTTAAGGACAGTCATTCCTAAAATAGTACAAGTGGCCGTTCAAGAAATCTTTCTCATCGAAAATAAATCTCCGAATATTTTTAAAAATTAATTTCTATCACATAAGGACAGATAAGCATATCTGATGGTCCAGAAACTGTCCCTAATTAGAAAATTAATTTAGTAAAGTACTAAAGAGGTTTTTTTTAGGTTCTATTTTCTCTTATAACTCCTAAACGGTCCATCCTAGCTAAAGTTATACTATAAGAAATTTAACAGTATTAAATTTTTAAAGCTATAACATATTAGTTTGCCTAATAAATGTTTCGTAAACTATAAACACAAAAACGAAATTTATTTTCAAATTTTGCCATAATAATAATAGTAATAATATTCTTTATTTATTTTGGGATTAATCCCTTTAGAATAATATTGCAGGCGTAAAAATTAGGCTTTAGAGCCTTAGAGTAAAATAATTTTTTTTTTAATATTTATTTATTGCTATTTACAACTGTACATTATAATACATTTAGTAAATCTGATCTAAGTTAAATTGGAGTGTTACAGGCTTGTAGAGAAACTACCCATTGGTAACACTCTAATGACATTTTACATTAGCTGGTCTCGTGGCCATCTTCTTTTCATGCGCCTCGTAGGATTGTCAGGAATGGAAGAGGATGTAAGATTAGAAACTAGGGGGTTTGAGTGGTTAGAGAGTTTATAATGGAAGGAGTAGTATCTGGTTCGGGCTAGATCGGTTGCATAGGGAACATTAAGGTCTTTATGTATGATTTTATTTGTGACAAAGTAAGGAGCATTGAGGATTTCACGAAGGATTTTGGATTGTAAGGATTGAATACGAGAGGAATTCGAAGGTTTAGCGGAGCCACAAAACCTAACTCCATATGTCCAGGTTGGCCTTATTACAGTCATGTAGATCAGTCTTTTGTAATGTGTTGGAAGTTTAGACCGTTTGCACCATAAGTGCTGTAATAGTCAAAATCGATGTGCAGTTTCTTGTCTTTTCAGTCTGGTGTGAGGATTCCAGGTTAATTGTTTGTCCAAGTGTAGTCCAAGGTAACGGATCTGTTCGACAGGGGTAAGAGTAACATCATTAAATGAAACTGTAGGGCAGTCAGTAGGTTTACGACGAAGGATAAAAGTAATTTGATGGAATTTGTTAGAATTTATAGGATATATGAGATTGGAGATTTTGGGATACAGTAATGGGTTATTATTAACAGCGAGCACAGATGTGTCATCGGCATATGTGGTGAGGATAGTGTTAGGATTGGTTGGAATGTCAGCTGTATAGACGGTGTAGGGGATGGGACCAAGGATGCTACCTTGGGGAAAAATAAAAAATAAAAATGAAATTATAAAACGTCTAAAATATAATGAAAATTTTGAATTTTAAGAGATAAAAATGAACAACAATAATTAAAAGAATATATGAAATAAAATTACAACAAATAAAATAAAACTATGTGTCATATCATAAAACATAAGGTAACTGACCACAATAATTTTTATCATCTTTTTAATAAATTTAAAAAAAAATAATAAAAAATCAAATACAATTAAACTAAAATTAATAAATAAAAATAATAATATTACTACATATGAATTCAAATATAACACTAAAACTAATTACTGGCGGTTCTAAAACGTCCACAAAGCAGTAAATTAATTTAATCATATAACGCATCAGACATCGTTCGAACAGATCTTTTTTTTTCAGTTTTTACCTATAAGTCCTACACGATGGATCTCATTAAAAAAATTATAATTAAAGAACATTAAATCATGGGCACCAAAAAAATAATATTTCTGTTACCAGGTCTGGTCGTAAACAAAAACCATCTACTTTAGTTGTTCGTTATTCCCATTAGCTGGTTTTTTTAACTGGTCTATGACCATACCAGTTAACTGAATTATTATTTCATGGTACTCATCTGACGCATAATTGAACGTTATTTAGTTATCATAGTATAATTTTTATTACCTGTA
Organism: Halyomorpha halys; assembly: GCF_000696795.3. Classification (NCBI taxonomy): domain Eukaryota; kingdom Metazoa; phylum Arthropoda; class Insecta; order Hemiptera; family Pentatomidae; genus Halyomorpha; species Halyomorpha halys. Next base: position 3,065,008 of record NW_027116287.1, read on the forward strand.
CCCACGATTACCTGCAGAGTCATCTTCACAAGATAGGGGTGGCTCAGTATCCCATGTGTGCGTTGTGCAATCAAGGGAGAATGGATGGAGATTACCTAGAGACATGTCTTTCTCTAACACAATGTAGAAAAAAAAAACATTGGCTAATGAGAATTTAAAATAATCTTCGACGACCTCGGCATAAGAAAAAAATATATACTTTTTTAGTTAGATCCACCTTTTAGATAAGAATCGATTCAATGAAATAAAGCTGTTAATAATTATAGTTTTCAATGAAGAAGCTTTTTGTTAAAATATAACCAAAATTGACCAAGTTTAATGAAACCCTCCCAAAGAACTGTAACAGATAATCGATGAGACGGAAGAAGAGACTATTAATCTTGGACGACGTTGTTCCTGCGAAATGTTTTGCGATGGGATGGGAGGTATCCCCACGAGTCCGTGATGAGGGTTCGTCTCTTGAGGGACAGAGCTTTTTGTCTAGGGTTCTTCTTCAGGTTGTTGTTAGCTCTGGGATTAGTTATATATCATCTAGTCTTATCATCGCAGTCCTCAAATTTCAGTTATTTTATGTATAAACATATAATTTTTAAAAAAATCCATAGAATATGGATTTTAGAGAACAGAAAAGAAACCAAAGATTCAAAAAGTAGTGGCGCCCAACTGCATTGGCCTGCTATACACATAGGATTCTATGACTATTTGGGCAATTGCTTATTATTCTCATATTATATAGGCATAGTCAGTGAATATTAAAATACATAAGAGTAATACATGTTTTTCTAATTTTTTTTTTTAATTTTTTATAATATTAATTTTTTCTTCTATTATTTACATACATTCTAATTATCGGTATAATAAATAGTAAAAATTTTAAATACATACATCCTAGATGGTCATGCACAATTACATTCCATTAAAATCTTTTTAAAAAATATACTCATGCATATAAAAAAATAAATACATTTAAATGAAGTTAATAAATTCTTATGTTATAATTATGAAAAGTTATAAATATTTACAAATAAGGCGTAGTAAATACAAAACTAATAAATATTAAAAGTGATGCATAAACGTACTAAAATAAAATAATATAAATAATCCGTGGCATATATGCATGCCTTCCACTGGGATATCGCCATGCTCATTTGATACCATGTATGGTGATAGTGTATGATTTTCATGGAGTATAGGATTTTCTGATTTTCTGCCATTTTTATCCTTAATATCAACACCGAGTTACTCCATGAAATCCTAGTTGTGCTTGGCAAACGAGCTAGATGACACTCACTTGTTGACGTTGAAGTCTCTTTCCCCGAAACTCTCACGGAACGTTTCCTTAATGAAAGGAATGTACCCCTTTCATTTCTACCCCCTCTCTATTTGCCTGGTTAAGGTCATTACTTTCGTATTTCACTGTGTAATCCAGAATAATTCTTGACAATAGCAGCATATTGCTTGGAACTATTAAAAAAAAATCCTCTATCTCGCATTTCTAAAACGTTTATCAGCATAAGATTACTAGGGGAGTAGAGTTATATAATTTAATTATAAGAAATAATTTTATTGCTTTCTTATATAGTGACTTATTCTACTAGTACTACTGAGCCATAGTAACCTTCTTCTATATGGGGGAAGATAAATAGGATTGAATGCTGATGTATGTTTAATAATTGCGTATTTACTTCCTATGCCATATTGTCCTTAACGATCCTTGAATTCACTTTGCTTGAATGGTGGTACAACTTACTAAAGAATTTCTTTGATATTATTTATAATAAGACGTATTCCATAAATAGTACCTTAAACTATGGTTACTTTATTTACTAAAGTCATCCTACAGATTTTCCTAATGCTATGAGAGTTGTTACAAATTATAGTCTACGGTATAGTACAAGAGCCAGGAAGAAAAAAAAGGCAGTTATCTCACCCCAATCTTTGATTACTTAAATGAAAACTATGTATAATTAATAGTCAAAACTGACGAGTCGGCCCAGTATAGGTAGAAGGAATAAATAATGGCGGCTGTTTCATAATCTTGAAAAACATTAATTTTTCATTCGGAGCTCTATATCTTAAAAACACAACACTAGAAAATCTAAAAAACATTATTTAAAGAAGAGTAAATTTTCCTTCATTATTAGCCTTAATAGAGCTATTTACGTCCATTAGTCCTTTTAAAAAGCAACATTTCATAAAAATGTACTGAAATATCAGTAGTCAGTTAATTTATTTTAAGACATCTATATCTCAGGAACTATGTGACGTACAGATGTCTATTAGCACTCAAATTAAAACTATTATTATGGACTATAAAGAAGTTTATGACCTTTACCTTCTTAGGAATAGTAGTTTTCATGATATATGCTAAAATAAATTGATTTATAGTTGTTCGGACTATAACTTTGATTTATGCAAAACTTCATTTCAGAAACCATTTGACGTAAAGATGTCTGCCAGCGCTCAAATTAAAGCTAGTTAAATTTACTATAAAATAGTTAATAATGTTTATCTTTGTAGGACTAGTAGTTTTTATGATATTTGACAAAATAAACTCACAAAATGCTAATTTCTAGTTGTTCGTATAAAATGTTGGATTTTTGAGAAAATATATCTCTAGATCCATAAGACGCACATATGTCTGCCAACACTCAAAATAAAGGAAATGTAACACTATAAAGTAGTTTATGACACCTTTCTTCGTAGGGATAGTAGTTTTTATGGTATTCACATATGAATATAAATTTGCCAAATGACAATTTATCCGAACTACTATAAATCAATTTATTTTAGCGAATTCCATAAAAAGTACTACTCCTAAGAAAATAAACGTCATAAACTACTATATAGCTCATTAAACTAGCTTTAATTTCAGTGCTAATCGACATAGTTTCTGAGATATAGATTTCTCAAAATAAATTAGCTAACTACTGATATTTCGGTACGTTCCATACAACATTTTTATGAAATGTTGGTTTTTAAAAAGCTATATCTCGAAAACTATTGAATGTATATTGCTCTATTAGGGTTTAAATTTTAGCATATTTACTCTACTTAAAATGATGCTCTCTTAGATTATCTATTGTTGTTCGTAGTTATAAAGATAGTTTTTATTCCACCTACCTATACTTGGCAGACTCATCAATTTTTACTAGTAATTATACCTAGTTTTCAGTTAAGTAATCAAAAATTGGGGTGAAATAACTGCCTTTTTTCTTCTCTTGGGTTCTTGTAATTGTAAGATCAATGGAATACTTCAGACACGGTTTTTTTTTTGTCAGATTTGCCACTTTTCAAGCAAAGCAGCGATACACTAATAAAATAAAATTAAGATAATAATTCAATAATGTGAAAAAAAAAAGAAATATTCAACAGGAATCTATACATCTTTAGTTCTTGCCATCTGTCACCATTCTTTTCCGTTTACAGAAAATCCCGTTATTTATCTTAGTTTAGGAAGATATTCATCTTAAGAATGATTTAATGTTATATCGCTAAAGATGACAATAAATAGTGTTAAAAATATGTTAGTCATTGCTCAAATTAGGCAAGATATAAATTTTATTTATTAAAATTCAATTCTTTTCCTAACATAGATATAAATAAAATTTCTTAATCTAATATAATAACTATTAACATAATTTATTATAATTATAAGAATAAATTAAAACCACAGGGTATAAACTAGAAATCTCAGGTTTTTCTGGAATTTCAGGTTATTACTGTTTATCTTGAATTGTTTCAATGCCCATTAAAAGAATCATGTTAAAAAATAATTTTTTGTAAGTTCTTTGTTATATTATGCATTTTCTTCCAAAGCGATTTTAAGTCGTTTCAACTCTTGATTCTTCTTCTTGGCTTTACTGTGACCATTCTCAAATTTATCTGATGAAATTTATAAAAAAAAAAAAAAGTTCAATGATTAATTTTCTTTATATATAAGATGATAGTCAGGGTTGCGGCCAAAAGAGAAACAAAAATAGTTTACAACTATTTATTTTCTGACGTTTCGCCCCACTTTTCAGGGCTTCATCAGTGCTGTTCAAAGGTAAAGGTTGAACAGAAGCGCGGAAGCGTGGAGGAGTCAAATAATTATTGATTATTTTTCTTCCTTTACATTCAAATGTATTATAAAGCAAATGTAAATAGAAACAGTTAACTTATATTTAAAAAATAAATTCAAAATTCCATTTAACATTGTTTTTGTGGCAGACAAAATACTTAATCCAATATTCGTTGAAGAGTTGAAGGTTATTTCAAATCTTCGTTGGTGGTTCGGCAGTTTGCTATGCTTTGAACCTCTTTACGCTGGATTCAAAGAACTTTTTAGTTAAATATTTATATTTTAGGGATTTCTAAATCCGTACACCGATATTATTAGCCTGAGGTATTATCCTTCGGTAAAATTATAAAAGTTGTCTTATTTTATTTATAATTGTAGATGTCTCATATTTTATGTTATTAGTAATTTAAATATTTTAAGGAAATAAAATTTTAATTAGTTTTATTCATAAGATGTTTATATTATCATGTGGTTTTCAATATAAATATACACTCATATAATTAGTTTAATGGCATTAAAGATAATGAAAAAGATAGTAAAATTGCTGGATTCAAGTATCCAATCTTTAGAAAGATAGTAGTAAACCGAAAGATTAACATCAAAGAGTTCAACAAAGACATAGTTGGAAAGTTTTTTTTTTCGGTAAAATAATTAGTTAAGGAAGTTATGGAACAACTTTTTAATTAGTTTGTTTCATAATTTGACTTATACTTTTTAAAAAAAATTATGATTGTCTAAGGATCAAAAACTATGAATAAAAACATTATGATTGTCTAAGGGTCAAAAACTATGAATAAAACATTTTTTTTTAATATTCCTATTTATTCAATTTTGGGGTGTTACAAGGATACTGTGTCCTTGGAATTTTTTAAAAATCTTCATTATTCAATAAATAAAAAAATATAAAAATTATGTTCTGAGTTATTTGTTTTTCATTGTTTTTAACCCTCTACGTAAGTCTCTTATGTTACCTGATGCCATCCCTGAAAGATTGCACTATCATTTCTGGAGCTAATTATATTTAAGTAGTTAATTTTTAATCATGTTTCGAGTTTTAGGTGAAAATAAATTGAACTATTGTTTATTTCCATGATATTATTATATTTACCTGTTTTTTTTTTAATTCGCTTTTTTTTTTTTTCAATTTACGTTGTAAGTATGAACGTAAGTAAGGGACTTTGTACGCGACCTATTATTTATTTATGATAACTAATATATGCTCATTTTTCACTCAAAAGTGCAATGGAATAATACTTAAATTAACATTAAAATCAATACTTATTTGTCTTGAGCTCAAATACCTGCTTAACAAAAAATATAAACACTCAAATTAAAGCCTAAACATTGAATATAAATGAAATAATAAAAAATAACTTTAACATTTTATGAGTTTTCAAGCTATAAAATCGTTGAACTAACTTAGATGATTATTAATATATACTCCTCTTTATTCAATATTTCTTGTTTTGCAAAAGAACTCAAAATTTCAAAAATTCGTCCCTGACATTATAGTGAATACAGTCACGTTAAGTTTTTTAATTTTAGATACTTGCTAAATGCTATAATATTGTAATTATGGATTTTACATCAACAGAGGAAATTTGTTTTCAAATTTTCGTATCGTTGTAGCTTAAAATAGAAAAAAAAATAGCTGCTGTGAAAAAATAATAACATGGATATAATAAAATATAAATCATTTTATTCGCTTCCTAGATAATAGTTGCATGACATCGACATTTTTAGAATAGTCTGAAACACGTCCTTTACACAAGCTGGCATGTGTCAGTGTTGATTGACGACGCGTCAGCTTGTAAGCTTGCAGTCTGTTACAGTCATTCTCAAGTCATGAGATGCAATATATAAATCTAATATCATTCAGAAGTAGATTTAGTTATTTTAACATGATCACTGAGTTGAAACAGACGATTATTTGTTTTAATTTTTTTGGCGGGTCACTGAAGAGGATCTAGGAGGGTGAATTCCGGAGAGCGAATTTGTATTGTAATTTGTATTGTAATGGGAGTGAGTGAAACATTTGTATTGGTTGTACAGACCGAAATGGATTGTAAAAGGAAACTGTAGTGGTGAAAAAAAAATGTTGATTATATCCTATTATTGTATATCTTTTTTTTATGATTATACCATGAATATGTAATCTAAATATGTCCGATTAAGGATTGATAAGTATGCTGTGTAAGATAGCAACCTAATGTATTTAGGCAGCATATATGAATAAAGTATTTCTCTCTCTAGTAATTTTTTTTTTAATTTTAGATATAAAAATTTTTAATTTAGAATAGTAAATATATTATAAATTAAAAAAAAAAAAAAACGATTTTCTAAATGAGCATGCTAACCGCACTCGATAACATCAATTAGATCACAACAAAAATGAGTTCCTTTAAAATATATAAACGTTAGGAAAATATAGTAATTATTCATATATATATTGGGGAGTGGAGTGGCTCAGTGAGTAAGGCAATGCGCTACTAACTTCATGGACCTGGATTAGAATCCGAATGTGGCAGATAATTATTTATTTCGTTAAGGTAAATTAACTAAGGCAACGACCTGTTTTTTTCTTTTTGTGCTAATAATCAACCTTCATACTATAAACCTTTTATGTTTTATTAATTTGTGATAAATCATAGTTTCTTTACCTCGACTTTTTTTAGTCAGACCTAATTTTAAAAAAATTCTTAAATGTCTATCTTAAAATATTTTCTCTAAAAATAGTTACAAAGTGCTATATATTTTTTTCAATAATTGTTCTCAAATGTCTAAATAATTATATTTAATGTTTATTAATTTTATTAGAAAATAGTGAAAATTAATTTTCTTTAAATTTAAGTTTTTTATTATCGATAATTTTGCAACTTTATAGTTTGGTATTTTTTTAATGTACGCATTTTAACGTTATTTTAAAAAATATATATAATTAAAATTTTGTCATATTTTCTTCTGCAATTAAAATAACTTATTCTTATTAATAAATGTATTTTAGATATTACTATTGTAGATCATTAGTCATCTACCTTAGTTTACTTGGGATGTATAAGTATTATTTCACATATTTTATCATTACTATTATTCGTTTTATTTTATATTTACTTTTATTATTATTTATTTACTTTTCTATACTTATTAAAAATATGTATATAGGTCCATTATCTGAAGATGTGCAAATTTCACATCCTAAAATTAAAAAAAAATAATGTGATATCGAGCTGCGATAATTCATAAATATTTTGTGGCATAGTACCTTCATTAGTGTGTCGCGTAGGAGTATTTTTAATTAGGGTTAAAAAAAGTTAAAATTTCTAAGTTAAGGATAAGTGAGGGGGCCAGAACCAAATATCATTCTTTCCATGATAACCTTCCCAACTATCCAAATTCACTTGTTTCTAACCTGGCTTCTCCTTTTTTCTCTTAGCTTCTCCTGGGCGTCCGAAAAGAAGATGGCCTCGAGATCTTCTCCTCTAGAAATGTTATTGGAGTTCTATCAAAGATTCTCCACATGTTGGTATCACTATATCACCTACAGCAAATTTACTTGTGTTATATGTTTTTATACAGTTGTAAATAACAATAAATAAATTATAAAAAAAGTGAGGGGGCGGACGAAAAAAGTCTAAACGTACAGTTTTTATTTAATTTCATTTTTCTGGTTTCAATAAATGATGAGGTGCATTTCATGTTGAAAAATCTAGTAAAATCGTAGTCCGAAAAAAACAAATGAAGCAGAGCACAAAGCAAGTTTAAACTTAGGAGTTATACTTTCGGACACCTGGAGGAGTAAAGTATTCACTCATGTTTATAGGATACGCACACCTGAACTGGGGGCTGTTGGTTTATGTATTTGGCCCTCCGAAGAGGAGGGGGGTAAGTGGCTGAGCGAGGAGTGTTTGGGAGGACCCCCCTCATTTATAATTCATCTGAAAGGTCTCGTCCCTTTAAAGGGTATTATCACCTCGTCTTGCCTCTGAGAATCTTCTTTCATCGAACCTCTAGCATGTCTTAATTGTTATCTCACCCTCAATTTTTAGAAAATGCTTACCGAAGGTTTTCACTTACTCAAGTGAAACCACAGATGAAGTTTGGTAGTCGATAGAAAACCTTTTCTCGGGTTCTCAGTTTATTTATTCCTATACTAAATTATATAATATATTAAAAATACGTACATGATCGAGTGTGTATAAAAGGAGTTTCAGACATAAGTGGCCTAACTGAAAATATGAATTCATGGTCTCAAAATTTCATATGAAGGTATGTCTGTTAACAATTATTTTAGGAGATATTTACTTCTCAATATTTTCATGATCATATTAATTATTGAATAATAATAATAATAATAATGTTTATTTATTCTGGATCAAGTCCCTTTATCTCACAGGAATTTATGAGCTTTAGTGTGTAGAGTAAAAAAAAATTAAATAATGAGGTAAAACATCAACAATTATCTCTAATGATAATAAATATTGAAAAAAAATCGATAATAATAATTAACAAAGAAAAATAATGTTTATATAGTTCATTATTATAGACATGCAATAATGTTTGTATTAAATATTAAGAAAAATAAGAATAAAATAAATAGATAAAAATAAAATGAACCGTCTATTATATCACAGATCATAAACTAACTTATAATAAAACAAAATGTAAAAGAAAAAAACTAAAGATAATTGAATATAAGAAGCAATTATGTTTATAAAGGCATTAACAAATTTTAAATGAAAATCAGAAATATCAAATTAAAAAAAAAATATAAATCCTGTCAAATATAAATCATAAGGGATCTTCTTATTACTATAAAATAAAATAAAAATAAAGCAATCTTGATAATATATACATATTTACAGATTCTAAATAAACATTAAAAACATCGAATAATTTGTATGCTAAAGTTTATCTATAATACGAGTATAATAATCTAACTTTATAGATATTAACACACTTCATTTGAAACATTTAATTTTTATTATTATTTAGAGGGACGAAAAACTTTATTAAAATATAAATATAAAGTTGTGCTGCCCAACTTCATTGGACTGCTAGTCACACAGCATAATTAGTTTAGTCTAATCAGACGATATTTTTAATCTTACGATAAATAAGCTTAGCCAGGTATAAAATAATAATTATAAACATTAGTAATATATGACTTCTTTTTTTTTTTCTTCTTCTTTTTTTCTTTTGCTCCTCTTTTTTTTTTCATCTTTTCATTTATTTTTTTCCCCTTTTTTCTTTTTTTTTCTCCTTTTTTATGATTTTCCCCTCATTTTCCATCCTTTCCCCTTTCTCTCTTTTTTTTTCTTTCCCTTTCCTTCTTTTTCCCTTTCATATTTTGGTTTCAACCCAATGTCCCTTTAACAGAGTACTGAATAAAATAGTGATAAAGATATGAGAAGATATATGAAAGGTACTTAAGTAACAAATATAAATAAGAAAAAATTCATCTAACTATATTAAAATTAATATACAATAAATATGGAATAAATATTAAAAATGTATACATAAATAATAAAGTAACAAATATAATAAAATAACAATAAATAAATTAATAAGTTTCCAACTACTTTATTAATAAAATGTAAACATTAGCATTCATATTAAGTATTATTTAAAGTGTTTATTTTGAGCATTAAGATGCTTTTATCATAGCAGAAGTTGCCGATTAGTCTTTTTGAATTTTTCGAACATTTAAATATGAAACACGGCCACATCCATTTTTTTTTAGAAAAACTGTATAACAATGTAAACATTGTTCACGTCTGGTCAGTACTAAAGCTTTTTCAAATTATTGTTAAAAAGAAAATAAAAAAATATAAACGTGTTAAAAATTCATTAAAATACCTTGGACCTTAAAAAAACGCCGGCATCACAAATTCATAGTTTAAGACACAAAAAACTTCACTTTTTGTTAGGTGTATACTAAGTTAGCATTTGTAGTGAAAAGGGGTCTTTTCGATCTCCTAAAAACTGTTGCTAAGTGGACTTGGACATGTTTGTAACCGAGGCAACCATATATTTTTAAAAAATAATACAGAAATAATTTAAATTAAATAAACGATAAATGGAAGATGAAAGATTAAAAAATCAGAACTAAAAATAGTTTTAAAACACTTTTTAGACATAATTAAACTAACTTAGTGGCTAAATGGGTGGGGGCACGTTTGTGCTATATTGTCAACTCGGGTCGGATTGCAGTTGCTGAGATTAATTGAGTTTCCTATTTACATCGAAATATACTCCACGTGTTTGTTAACTACAGTTACCGACAGTTCGGAGTTAAATATCCTCGGGTAAACTTGCTGGGCATTATATAATCCGCACTTTGAATCGATGTTAGTTTGAGAATTTTTAGTCGGGCCATGGCGGATTGAGAATTTTTTTATTTCCAAATATTCCTATAATATTTTTTTTTCAACGATGGCGACATATGTAGTATTGAAGTCATTAGGAACTTTTTTTTCGCGTGATGTAATGATATAAAGTAATAAAGGCATATTTTTTATGATCAATGTAAAAAATTATTTAAAAGTTTGAATTTTTTTTTTATTATTTATTTATTGTAATTTACAACTGTACAAAATAATACAACAGGTAAATATGTAGTATGTTTCATATACACTTGAAAATCTTGGGAAGGAACCACCCATTGGTGGTACTTCAAAC
>NW_027116287.1:3077618-3086541 GCF_000696795.3 Halyomorpha halys
ATATGACGAGGTAAGTTGGTTTCTCTAAAACTTTGTATGTTCATTGGGGAAGTATTGTTAGTAATAGTAGTTCCTATCGATCTAGAAAGTATCTCGATAGCAGAGTCGATCTGTTCTTTTGTTTTTAGTGGAATATTTAAGTCAAGTACGTTTTCAAGATCAGTCCGAAAATTATTCCAGTTTACCCGTCCTATAACCATGAATTTTTTGTTTGAAGAAGTTATATATAAAAATTACTTAAATTCATTTTAAATTTAAATATTTAAAAAGTAGACAATATAAAATATATTAAAAAATACTTTTGATAGAAGTGAGCCCGAATTTTATTCATTAGTTGTTAATTAATTGCTTTGTACGATTCATCTTTAGGGCCCCCAGGGACGCCTCTGTCACCCGATTTTATGAAGAATTGAATTGGTTTTACCCCTCATCCGTCGTAAATATTTTCTTGCTTCTTTCCTCTACCAAGTTATCCAATGCCTCCGTCCATCGTACATCTCTGATATCCTTCAATTTAAATCCTCAGTGCATTCCCGCAGTACCCGCTCACGGCCTTTAGACCTATATGTATATAACTACTTAATACCTATTATATGTATCTGCCCATCGAACCGCAGCCTTTAGTAGATCTTTCCTCATCCGTTCCTCGTCCCTATGGAATTCTATTCCATCCTTCATTGGCAGTTCTTTCTAATACCCTTTCAATCTTCAAATCCCGTATCTTCAACCACCTTCTGTCCACCCAATTTCGGAAGAATAAAGTTTGAAAGTTTAAAAAAGCTCTGTATTCTCTGTATTTTATATCTTAGATTTTCGTTTATTATTGTAAATATGTACATTAGCAGAAATTGTATCCTATTCATTTATTATTTTTTAGTTTAATTGTATTTGATTTTATATAATTTGTTTTCTTTTTATTTATTATCAGAATTCATCTTATGTTTTGTAATACGACATGTGGTTTTATTTTATTTGTTCTATCAATACTTTATATATACTGTTAATAATTGTTGTTTATTTGTATCTTTTGAAATTGATTGTTTTATTTTATTTTATGACGTTTTGTAATTTCATTTTTACACTAAGGCTCTAAAGCCTAATTTTGACGCCTATATATTATTCTAAAGGGATCAATCCCAGAATAAATAAAGATTATTATTATTATTATTATTTAGAATTTAAACAAATAGGAAGATCCTGACGATAAACTTTATTCAAAAGTATTTCGTCAATATTTCTAAAAGATTATTCAATCTGCTTAAATTTTGACGTTTAAGGAGATGTTGAAAACCACCAAATGATTCGTTTCTGTTTCAGGAACCCAAATTAAATAGGATACCCAATTTTTATTGTACTTATTTCAAAATTAATTTAATCACTGGATAAAAAATAAAGTACATAGTAAAAGCAACATACTTTATGTTTAAATTTAATTAGAAATTATTTACTCCAACAATGTTTTCATTGTCAAGTGCAATGCACTTTAAATAGAGAAGAGAAGGGTCACCGCTAAGAGAAACGATCTACCACTAGAACGGTATGGAGATGTAAAGCCAACCCAAGTGTGACCAATCCAATGTCTGGAGAAAACCACTGGAATTCCTCCTTCCAGCTCAGTTGTTTACACCCTGTTCTAGGTCAATTCGACCTCATTCATTAATCATTTCATTCCTTCTCTAGGTGTATTTTTCCTTACTTATGAGTAGCTTATCGACAAACATGGGTAGGGGTCCAGTTATTGAAAAAACATATTTCACCATAACCGCTATAATAAAATATAAAACACTCAACTAAAGTGTCGGTAGAGTAAATGGTTGACAATATTTAAATCAACCATTTACACTACCGGCACTTTGATCCTTTGATAAAAATTATATTTATTATATATTGGGCTGTAATATAAGTTCGTAGCGTTTTTTACTGGTGATTTCAATAAAAACTTCAGATTCTTGTAAATATTTTTAATTAATTATATATTACCCATTTTGATCTATTACATGTTGCCTTTTCTGGTAATTTTTTAATTCCGTCCTCCCAGTAGTTTTTAAATTTTTGCGCTTCTTCTTCTTCTAATTAAACTTCTCTATGTGCGTTTTGCAGTCCTCAAGCGAATTAAAGTGTTTCCCGTTAAGAGAGTTTTAAGAGCCAGAAATAAGTGAAAATCTTTTGGGGCTCTGGTGAATAGGGTGGATGGGGGATCACATCCCAGCCAAACTCCAATAATTTCTGCCGGGTCTGCAAAAACACATGAGGACAGGCTTTATAGTGATGGAAAACTATGCCTTTGCGATTAGCCAATGATAGACGCTTTCGCTTAACCGCTGCATTTAATTGTTCCAACTCGGCATAGTTCTGCGACATCCCGTGTCGTAGAGTTTGGTTTGTCTGTGATCAATGCTTGCATTTGGTCATCATCAACAGTTGAAGGATAACCCGAGCGCTTTGCATCTTTCAAGACCCAAGTTCCAGTTCTGAACCGAACAAACTACTAAGGTAGGGCCACACTCCTGCCCTGCCAATATGTTCCAAAATCGCAATTAGAGTAGTGTAGCCTACATGTCAATGACTCTAAACATTCAAAATTCATAAGTAGGGGCAAACATAGGAAGCAAATATTTGCTAAAATATATTTCCAGGATGGAAACAACTGTGGCGTATCTTTACTAAAATATTTGTAAATTTCTCAACAAAATAAAATTTAATTTTAGCCTAATAATACATATTCAGATCAGTATAGTTTTATAATGCACTAGTTACACATTTTTTTTTTTAAATCTGTCATTTCAAACATAAGTTCCATTGGTATGTTTTATGTTTATAACTTAATTTGAACTTTTGATTTTCGCTTGAAAATAAGAAGGATATTTTAAGGAGATTAATTTGGGAATAATAATAATCAGATGTTATATAATTTTTTTTCAGTAAAAAAAGATATACTATTTGTGGTTTCCCACTAAAATTTATTATACATTATTGTTATCACTTATTTTATTGTTATTGTTAATTATTCTTTGTTATTTAAAGCTTTGACTGGGATGAAGAAAAATATTTACGTAATTCCGCGTTACGAATATTTTATTACTATTAATTTAAATTTATTATCAATTGTGTGAATTTGTATTTAATTTTATTGAAATGGAGGGACGAATAATGAATTTATTAAAATATTTATTTATTTCCATTACATTCTTCATATTTCCTATTGATAGTAAGAAATATGCTATATGCTTTCTTTATTCTTAATAATAAAATTTGGAATCAAATTGGAAAAGTTCTAGCAGGACCTACAGACCATTTCGGAAAAACGATCTATTCCCAAAGCTCTAATTATAATGACAGCCGGGCAGCTGGGCCCGGATCGCACACCCGGCTCCAAACTTTTCCCAAACAGATTTGGAACTAAAGATAGCTTCTAAAAGTTCCTGTGACATTGAAAGTTCATTGGATTATGCGAAATCATGGAGTCACTTCTGAAATCTCCTTAAATGAAATAGTTTCGTCTATTTTTTTAACAAAGTTTTTATATGATTTCATTGTACAATTATAAAATCTAAGTTTTATTAATACTTAATACTTATTAATTAATAATTGTTGTTCACAATGAATTTTTTTTATATGGTTATTTCCAATCAGGCTAATGATGCCCTGCGTTAACCATAGATTATCTAAGCACTGTCAAACTTTTCCTCATATTTAAACCCGAGATTGTATCCCTAATATTAAAATTAAACAGAAAAAAATATGAAATATGTTAATTGTGATCTTGAATAATGCCAAAACAAAAGTGGAATGACTATATATTTTCCTTCTTTTTTTTTATATAGCGTGATCCTGGCTCTCCTAACCACAAATAAAATAATGATTAATATAGGAACCCACACGACTAGCCAGATCAGTGTCTTGCGGGGGGTGTCTCAGGGCCCTTGTCGCCTTCGCTGTTCAACCTAGCCATTGATCATTTGTACCGCGAGCTCTTTGATCAGGAGTTTGCTAATAAGTTTGGATACGACCTGCAAAGTGACCAAGAGAGTGTGATCCTCACAGGGTTCGCGGACGATCAGGCTGTAACGGTGCGCGCCAGGGGTTCTGCGGAAAGAATAATAAATAGTGTCCAGAGGCTGCTCGTGGAGATCGGTCTGGCAATAAATGCAAAGAAAAGTGTGGATATCGTATTGACTAAAGGAGAGCTGCGGTCAACAAAGTTCTCCCTTGAGAATACAGAGGTCATCCAAACGGCAAAAGCCGAGGACACCATCAAATATCTTGGATGTACATTCTCGGGAGAGCTAGTATTTGGAGATGAGGTGGTGACAAATCTGACTAATAATCTCGATAAATTGGTGAGCTCGTGCCTGCTTAAGCCCGAACAAAAGATCAACAGTTCCCGGGCCTTATTTACCCGCTCCAGACCGCTCCCCTCACGTCAAGATACGTCCTGCGATATTGGAGGGCATTGATACCAATATCCGCAGGAGTTTCAAGGCCATCATCGCGCTCCCGCTTATACCTCGTCGGCGATACTGTTCGCACCCAGGAGGTATCGAGGACTGGGTCTGATCCTCTGTCAATGGGAAGCTCCACTGCAGTATTGGTCCATTGTCCAGCGACTGTCGAATGTTCTGGATGCCCTATTCCAGTTTACATTCAATTACAAAGCCAAAATCGCGGCATGTGCCAATAGACTGGGGGTTGATCAGGGCTACCAAAATGTGAGTAGTGAGTTCTACGGCAGTCGTTGCGTAAGAATGCTTTCGAAGAATGGGCCAATTGCAGGTCGGTATTGGTGTTCGCCATTTTAAAGAGACCCCGAAAGCAAATAGATATGTATGTGAGAAGCTGATACTCTCGGGGTCAGAATGGGCGTACGCCCTGAAACCATATATCAACTACCCACCCCTGCGTGGATTCATTAATAAGGTTAAAACATAATTTGTGGTTAGTAGTAGAAAAGTACAAGTCAGTAAAATTCAGATTATAGTAGACCGGATTTATAATAGGTACTTAATAGATGGGAAGATAACGTCTGATTTCGTAGATTTGGGTTTGGAGGGGCATCACTGAAAATGTGTATGTAGAGAACGATTGGTGGCATCCGGCATTGAACCTTCGGGTTCGCCAACGCTTTATTGTTATTTCTTACGATTTATTGTTATATATAATCTTTTCAATTTCTTGAGACTGGTATTTATTGTTTATATAAATCAATTAGTATCCTTGGTAAGTCTCAACACTCTTCATTATTACATTCATTCGTAACAAAAACATTTTTTTTTAATGATTTAACATACCTTAAATATAAATCTACACCTCACACCCAATTATTTAAAAACTTTTTGCATGCTATTCTGCCCAGGTTATTAGTAACAGTGAAATCACCTTATTAAATTAATAGGGAATCATATTAATTAATAATAAGCTTTCCTTAGCTTATGTCTAGTTACTTATTATGTCACAATGTCATTAATTTTAATCTTATCAACAAACTATTTTTAACCTCCATACACTCAAGTGAGGCTTATTGCTTTATTTCTAAGTTCATATTGGTCTATTTTTTTATTTTATTTTATTGTTAAAATTCATATCAAAATTAATTTACAAATATTTTTCATTAATTAATTTTGCTTAAAATTTCTGCATAGTTTTGGTTCAAATTTCTTGTATCTGTTTTTAAATTCTAAGATAAATAAATAGACTCTAGTATTTGAATTGATTTATTAAAAAAATTATCTTTTACTTTAGGCCAAAGATTGACGACGTTGTAGCCCGCATTTGAAGTACAAATTACATTCGCGCATTGTAATTGGTAACAAATTTTCAGTAGAATGTTGAACACAATATAAAGATTCCATTGTCTCACTTAAGCACATCTTTACAACTTGGCCCAAAGCCTCTCCCTAGAACTTACAATATTACATTATCACCTAAACTGTTTATTTACCAAGTGAGACTAAGCAAGTTAGCACTACACCGGCTAAGTACTAGAAGCAGTTTCCATTATTAGATTAAACTTGGCTAAGAAACGCCTTCGCTCACATATTGTTGTCTAAAGCTACTTCAGCTCTGAATAAATTGCAATTAATCTGGTATTCTTTGATCTAATAATTATTCAACTCCTTTCATCCCGTCCCTAGAATATTTATAACATAATTTTCATATCCTTTCAGGTCTATATACAATTTTCCTTTTATTTTCTTCCTTCTTTTTTTCTTTTTCTATTCCTTTTTTTAGTTCACTCAAGAAATTATCATGGCTAAAGACAAAGAGAAATCATCTTAAATTCTCTAAAAACCGTAGAATATTCATTATTTATTTATTTTACGAAAGAATAAATAAATAAAATTATTTTAGTTACAATACATTTAAAATTACCCAGATAATATATTTTATATGTTTATATAGATTTTATCAAGTAGTCAATAAAGAATTCCCTTTCAAGTAATTAATACATCCAAATCAGAAAAGTATATTTATATTTTTTCTGACATATTAAAATTCTAAACCAAAAACTTATTTAGTTTAAATCAAAATTCAAATTTCTCCAGTCAAATGGGTTTTACAAATTTTATTATTAATTATTTATTATGGTTATTAATTAATTAATAAAAATTCAGATTATCTACGTAAGGCTCCCTTCAAAAATTGTTTATAATAACTTTCCAAAAGTGGGTTTGATGAGTCTAAAAGTGGAGTTAGAAGATTTCTTAAGCTAATAATTTTGTTGTCATTTTTAGTTTTGGATATAGTGTTACAGTTGATATTAAATTTACTATTTTCATTACAGTAAATTTCTGAATAAAAACGTGTCTTACCGAATAATGTTGTTTTAAAAATTAAAAAAAATAAAAATTATGATATCGAGATCGAAATAATTGTATCCATCTATAATGCCTTCTCATGCAAAGCTTTAACGCAAAAATAAATTTTAGGGCTTAGGGAATTTATTATTAATTAATAATTAATAATAACCTTCAAAATTATTATTGAATTATTGAAGTCGACCAGCGAATCTCCAACTCCATTCTCTACCTAGGCGTCACACTGGATAGGCACCTCACCTTCTCCAGTCACGTTCGGGAGTGACTTAAGCTGGCCCGCCAGAAGAGCTACAGGCTCTTCCATCTCCTGAAATCCCCGCAACTCTCACTAAGGCTGAAGCTGCAAATCTACAAGGCGATAATCCGCCCGGCTCTATGGTGCACCTCTGCTGCGTCATCTCTACCAAACCACGCTTGAAAAGCTGCAGAGCTATCAGAATTCCGTCCTCCGGCGAATCGTCCGTGGAACAACTCTACAGAGGGCCAGAAACACCACCATTCACCAGGAACTCCAGCCACCCTCTGTGCCGGAGTATATAGGCCGAAGGCACATCAAATTCTTTGATGGGCTGAAGGCCTGTGCCAACCCGGTATTCAGAGAAATCACCCCTCCAACAAGACCTGGGAGATGGCAAAGCACAGTCCCCTTGGTAGACGTCCTCGCCGAGGGAAGGACTTTTGGCTCTGCAGCTTGAAGTCATGACACCACCACCATCACCAGCTGGAATGGCCCCTCCCCATTTCTTGTAAGCCCCCAGCTATCATACCACCTTCAGCGGACCATGTTTGCTCAACTTATAATTATCAAACGAAGATATAATGTTATTTCTATATGTATAATGTATTGCATTATATTATTATGTATTCTGTAACCATATAACAAATAAAGAGGTTTGAAAAAAAATTATTAATTAATAATAGGGGTGCGGTCAGCAAAAAATTCAAAAAAAGAATTATTTATTCCTGCCGACGTTTCAATTTGAGTTCAGATCTTCATCAGGGAGCTTTCGGCAGGGATTCTTGCTAAACTCGAATTTTGGAGTTGTTTTTTTTTTTTTTTTTGCTGACAGCACCCCTCTCCCCACCCCTCCCCTCCCTCACCCGACCATCTTCTCCACTTATTAAAGATTTTAGATCGTGAGATGATACGAGAACAATTTGATGGTTTCAGAAGGCCTTCCACAAAAGATGAATATTTGAAGTCCAAATTGTTCTTATTATAGTCATGAGTCTTTCGTAATTAACTGGAATGTTGGAACGTTTGTCTAGTTTAGGTGTTGTAATAGTAAGAATTGAGGAGAAGTTTCCTGTCTTTTCAGTCTTGTATGAGAATTCTAAGTTAGTCGTTTGTCGAGATTGAATCCTAGGTAACGGATTTATTCGACTGGGATAAGTGGAGTATTATTAGAGAATACTGTAGAGTAAGGAGTCATAAGTGTATAAAAACTTCGTTTAAAAAAAAAATAAAGTTACCTGAGTATGGTATAACAGGTCTCATTATTTTTTTACTGTTCCAACCTTTGTAACCGTTACTGTTTAGCATATTTATTTATGGTAACTATTGAAACCCTGTTAGTTTGTAGCCATTGATTATCGCTAGGATAAACAATCTTGAGGTGGTTACAGTTAAACATTTGTCCTCCTCTTAGTTCATCCACTTGATATTATAAAGGGCCTCGCAGGCCTTAAGTGATCGAAGAACCCCTCTTCAAGAGCAACCGTTCGGAATAAGTGTGCTTTCAGAACTAACTAGGTAACTTAAGGGAATAGGTCTCTATAGTTCTCTAAAAGGGCGTTATAATATTATTTCATTAAATATTAGAGCGTCAATAAATATTGGTTATTTACTGAGGTCTTATGTTATTATTATCTATCCTCTCATCATTTTCCGTAACTTGGCCTGGAATCCATACGAAGCCCAAGGCGTCCATTATTTACTACAGTACAAGAGCCCAAGGGGAGAAAAAAGGCAGTTATTTTATCCCAATTTTTGTTACTTTAATGAAAACTAAGTACAATTACTAGTCAAAATCTATGAGTCTGCTAAGTATAGGTAAGGGGAATAAAAAATGGCAGCTGTTTCATAACGTTAAAAAAAAAAAATACTC
>NW_027116287.1:3086823-3089426 GCF_000696795.3 Halyomorpha halys
TTTATATCACAAAAACCAGGTGACGTACAGATGTCAATTAGCACTCAAATTAAAGTTAGTTTAATGGACTATAAAGTAGTTTATGTCTGTAGGAGTAGTAGTTTACATGATATTTGCTTAAATAAATTGATTTATAGTTTGTTCAGACCAATTTTCATGTGCCAAATCTATATTCATATGCAAATATCATAAAAATTACTACCCCTACGAAGATGCGTGTCATGAACTAGTTTATAATAAGATAAATTTCCTTTATTTTGAGAGATTACAGACATATGTACGTTTTATTGTTCTAAAGATATATTTTTTTCAAAAATCCAATATTTTGTCCTAACATCTAAAAATTAACATTCTGTGAATTTATTTTGTCAAATATCATAAAAAATACTACTCCTACAAAGATAAAAGTTGCAAACTATTTTATAGTAGATTTAACTAGCTTTAATTTGAGTGTTGGCAGGGATGTGTCTGTCTTTTGGTTTTGAAATAAAGTTTCTCATAAATCAAACCTTTTTTCTCTAAAAATAAAACCTTTTTTTTTCAGCAAATATCACGAAAACTAGTATTCTTACGAAGATAAATAACATTAACTACATTATAGTACATTAAACTAGCTTTAATTTGTGTGCTAATAAACATCTATACATCACATAGTTCTTGAGATATAGATTTCTCAAAACGAATTCACTAATTACTAAGTTTTAGTACATTTTTATGAAATGTTCCTTTTTAAAAAGTTATATCTGGAGAACTACTGAACGTAAAAAGCTCTTTAGGGCTAATATTTCAGAAAATTTACTCTCCTTTAAATGATGTCTTAGTTTTTCAAGTGTTGTTGGCAGTTATAATGATATAAAGTTTGGAAATAAAAATTATTATTTTTTTAAAGTGTTGAAACAGCCTATATTTTTTATTCACCCTACCTGTACTTGCCAGATTTATCAATTTTGATTTCGTCCCCTATTTGACTTTTTTTGAGATTTTGTGCTTAGCTAATGTCCGGTGTTTACTTAAACAGTCATAACTCCTGAGAATTTTATGTTACGTCAAAACACTCACTCGAAAGTTTAAGCTGATATCTTCTAATCCATGTTTTGCTACAGCTGCCATTTTTTATTCCCCCTAACTATACTTGGATGACTCCACAATTTTGACCAGTAACTATGGCATAATTTTCGTTAAATTAATCGAACATCAGGGTGAAATAACAGACTTTTTTTCTCATCGTGCTCTTGGACTATTGATCATTTAAGGTTTCATCATGTCTTGTTTTTCAGCTTTTTCTTTCTTTTTCAAGGAGATTTGGAATTTTTTTCTAGTTATTTCATAGTAATTTATAACTTTATCATTGCCTTTATTATTGAACTTTGAAAGTTTATGTTTTAGTTTTTCTTTTAAAGCCTCTTTTAAATTCTAATTTCGACTATCATAAAATAATACCACACAGAACATCTTGAATTGATGCAATATTTCAGGATTTGGATAAGTCTATTTGTAAGATCAATCCCTTAAGATAATTTTCGAAGTATCCGTCTATCAACAAACTCCCCTCCCCCCTATATTGAATTCCTATCTCCCCCTAACTTTCTTATATGTCGTATAAATAACTCTTTATGTTATAAATAGTAGTTATTCTCGAAATTAGTGGATTCAAACAGAGTTTTCGATGTATACTTTAGGAGACAACATTTATACAGTAGTCCGTAGATAGTAGTTTTACATAGTATGTCTTCCCTCTACATATAAATAATGTAAAGTATCTTTCATTTCTGTAACTTATTTAGCATTTTTAGTCACGCTGGTACAACTGATTTTAAACACATATATTTGTACTTCCCTGAAGTTTATAAATCCAATTGACATAATAATCGGAATCCTATTAAGGTCTATTAGCTGGTTAGGTAGAGATATGGTAATGAGTCTCGGGACTTAGATATTGAGTCGAGTTGAATAGAGGTACGACTCTCTTGGCTCGGCAAGTTTAAATTAATTTTGTCTTATGTAAAGCAGTTGGCACATTCGGTCCTTAGCCACACAGCAGTGGAAACTTTATTCAAATGTCAAACTTAAAGCACTGCCACACCAGATGTATCCCTCTGTTTAATTATTCAGTCCTTTATATGTCCGTCCGCAAGGCTGAGCAGTTGCTATTGTTTATAAAAATAACTTCTAGTGATTAGCAACAAAAAGTTAACGTCTTTCGAAAGCTAAATTTTAATTTTTTAAACTAAAAATGTTTCAAACCTGTTGCGTTAAAAAAAATAGCACATTAATTTGTTAAGATGCATTTTAAAACAGCTAATTGCACCTGGAAACATCTGTCTAGTTGGTCATAAAAAGATAGGACTCAAAAAATTATATTTTAATTAATTTCTCAATACCAGTGACGCGGCTGGGAGAGAAGCGTGATCTCTTGGAGCACTGCTTTGCCTTCCACGCGGGGATGACAAGGCTTGGCTCGGTGTTGCACAATGTTAATAGTATATATAGGTGTAAATGCTTTTATTTTATTTTTAATATGTTATTAGCTTAATTTTATTATACTTTTGACATAGATTTATATTTTTATACATTCATATCAAAATAATATTATTTTTTATTTA
>NW_027116287.1:3090449-3093362 GCF_000696795.3 Halyomorpha halys
TTTTTTTTTTATTTATAATATTCTATATAGTTAAGGGTGTCTTTTGTATGAGGCTGTAGTCCCCCAAGTAAGGCCCATCAGGTCGATCTGGTAATAAATAAATAAACAAAAATAAATTTTAAAATTTAGAATATTTTTGTACCTTGTTAAAGAATTTATTTTTCTTAATAAGTATTTTTATTTATTAAAAACTATAATCAAAATTTTAAAAAGTTGTTAATTAAATATTCGTGTAACATGCCTTCATAAAAATGTTCTGGATTCTCTCCTTTTAAAAGTTAAACTTAGAAATAAAAGTGTGTTGATGTCAACTGGTTTTTTATTAGTGTGAATGTGAGACACTTTGAGAGTTTAAATTGGTGGTATTTTAATAATTATAAATATTCAGTTTTTATTTCATTTTATTTATAAAAACCATCTACTTCAGTTGTACCACTGTTACCATTTAAAACGGTGTCTGCCTATTTGTTTTGTTTCATTCCAGTTTGCTCCATCCGCTTGCTTTTTACATACAAAATCGCTTCTCTTATATCAACAAACAAATCCTCTGTGCTTCAATATTGGATTCTATCTCGAGGGATTGTATAAATTGAAGAAATCCTCAGGGATTTTTTATATAGAAAAAACATCTTTTTTTTTTTTTTTTACTGAATTCGCTGGTAAGTAATAATAGTAATGGAACAAAATGATACAGCTAGTTGTACTTAGTTATTTATATGAACGGATCAGAGAAACTGTTCATTTAAGCTAAAGCGGCCCCTAGTCACTAATCAAGGGAGGATTACTAGGGAGTATAGTGGTGCCCATAGTGTCCCCATTTTGTCTGACTGTCTCAAACTACCTACCATTTATCCCTCAAATAGTTCGGTCTTAAATCGTCCAAGAAATTAAAGACCGATTCCTAGGGCTAATCTAGACAAGATTAGAGTCTTTGTTCATACCGTCCTTCCATCCAATGTATTATACTGCATTCTCTCCATGCTTGGTAAAGTTAAAGGAAAATTAAATGAAGGCAGTTTAACATTGAAACTTAATGGAATAGAACTTCTGATTTTCTATTAAAAAAATAAATAAATATTACATTTCATTGCAAGTTGCTTAGAGAAAGTGTCTACATCGTGATGTACAGTCATGCGGCAATATAACTATAAGTATATGTTTTTTTTTCATTGTACTCATGCATCCATTAACAGTTTTATTTGGTAGCAAAGAGAGTACATATGTGAAAAATCATTATTTTATACTTATTCAGATTTTTTTTTCTTCTGAGCCTCATGGATGCCTCTTTTTCTGCATTGATAATGCATTTGAAGAGGGGGCTGCGGAAACTTGAGCTTTTGGATTTAAATATATATTTACTATTATTATATAATAATTCTTAATAAAACATAAAAGTAAAGTTAACAACAAAAACAACAATGACATTTATGGATTTAACAAAATAAATAATTGACTTCTTATGGGAAAGAAGTTAATTTAAGAAAAAGATGAAGAGAAAAAAAGAATTTAAGGTAATATAAAATTTTAGAGTGACAATAACAAAACTTATAACAGGATGTCTTGCAGCAGCCTAGGCTTCAGTCTTCGGTTTGTGGTTGGGTTTCCCAAGTTCTAGGCCACTGTTCCTTTAACTGTCGGTAACTGTGAGTTGAACTTCATGAACCTTTTTTTGAATTAATCCTTTATTGTCCAATTAATTCCACACTTGTAGTTCTCTCAGGCTGCTAAGGACCTTCATATGAACTCAAGCATAACACGAAAACATATGATTTCAATGCATTTCTGACGGTCCTAAAACTATTAGTATGGTGCTAATTATTTTTTTCCATTTTTGGCCTATAAGTCTAAACGGTGAATCTTATGGAAAAAGTTATAATAAAACCATTTAAGGAAAAAAAACATTATGCGTCGAATTAGTAATGTTTCGGTCTAGTCAGGTATGGTCCTGGACCAAAAAAAACAACTAAATTTATTGTTTAAATAAAATAAATGTTATCCAATTAGTCTCATAACAATTTATATTTCTGTTTATTCGGCCAATTCGGTCATCAGCAAGGACAATCTATCACAAACTGTTATTATACATATTATGATATTTAGCAATTTTAAACAAATAACAATATCATTAATAAATTATCATACCTTAATACAATTATAATGTATCTTTATATTCTGCAGGAGGGCAGTGAGGGACAGACAACAATGAGCGAGCCAAGATGAGCGGGGATAACGACAGCCTCGGCTGGAACAACGGCTCCGGGAACTACAGCCTGGAGGAGCCGGAGAACCAGTTCATCTTGCCCTGGTGGAAGCAGCTCATCTGGACCTTCCTCTTCGGTGGCATGGTCATCGTGGCCACCGGGGGCAATCTCATAGTCATCTGGATCGTCCTGGCCCACAAGAGGATGAGGACCGTTACCAATTATTTCTTGGTCAATTTGGCCATCGCCGACGCCATGGTGTCCAGTCTAAACGTCACTTTCAACTATACTTACATGGTCAACAGCGATTGGCCATTCGGTCGCCCCTACTGCAAGATCAGCCAGTTCGTTGCCGTTCTCTCCATATGTGCCAGCGTCTTCACACTCATGGCTATATCCGTTGACAGGTAAGGCGTAATATATTACTTGCACCTTCAGTCATTTTTAATATTATCTAACATTATATTTTATTGAAAGATTAATTTTTAATACTTCTGATGGGAAATATAAAAAAATTTATTTATTAAATAAAACCACAAATTGTATCCAATACTGTCTCAACACTTTATTTCTTATTAGTCCAACGTTTCGGCTATTCCAGCCATCTTCAAGAACATCTAAAAATTCAACAGCTTATATTATATCTTTATTTTTAAACATTTATAACCATCATTATTCACTATATAATATAACATACCTTTAATACAAATCT
>NW_027116287.1:3094302-3105912 GCF_000696795.3 Halyomorpha halys
ATTTAGATGTCCTTGAAGATGGCTGGAATAGCCGAAACGTTGGACTAATAAGAAATAAAGTGTTGAGACAGTATTGGATACAATTTGTGGTTTTATTTAATAAATAATTACCTTGTCTCAAAAAATTTTGAAATAATATTATTTAAATAAAAAAATGTATTTATAAATCATTAAAATATTTGTTGAACTTCATAAAAGGAACGTGACAGCCGTGCTGGCTGAGGCGTATGTCCAAGAGAAACCCGTTTGTTGGTTCGACTCCCATCTGGGACAGTTAATATTTATTTCTCGGCGGTCCCGAAAAATGAATCTTGTCACTGCTACCTTGCTTAGTACGCGGCGGTAACTTCAAAGTAGCCGGCAGGGGTTTGCAAAAAGAACCACTATACCAACTGGAGTCCCCACCTCATACCAACGTCAATAAACTTTCTAAAGAGCATAACCAGATTGTGTATCTGTCGGGAAATTCTTAGGTTTATCAGGGATTGGATATCGTGGAAATAAATAGGAAATTTACTCTACATTTTATGAAATTTGGGAAGATTGTCAAAAATAGTTTTGTAACAGAAAATAATTTTAATTAATTTATTATTAATTATCAGTTAATGTGAATACAACTAATTATATTTTTTAAAATGCACCAATAGCATATTCAAAGATTTTTAATAATACCTCAAAAATTATAAAATAGCTTATGGATTACAGCATTTATAGTACGATATTTTATATATTTTTAAGTTGATTATAAACCATGTTATAAGATCTAAAATCTAAATAATAAATTTGAATTTAAAAAACAAAGCAGTTTTCAGTTCTCTCTTTCTCCCATATTGATATCACTGTTAAATAAAGATTCTCATGCAAAAAATTAATATTTTTTTAAAAATAATTATTATTTGTTTCCACATTGCCTATTTAACCATTGTATTTTTAAATTTTATTGACAACTTTATATTTGATGTAAAACGGAACGAATTTATTGATGGATTGAGGGTTATAAATGAAATACATAATTAATTTTATAATTTAATTAATACAAATTTACATGTTATATACCCCGAACAATTATAGATGCCACAAATTTTCAATGTTAATTAAATATTATAAAATTTTATTCCTCGATTTGTGAAATGTTTTTGATCAAGAGTCTCTCATCATGAGCTGGTAAAAGAAAACATGAAGTAAAATATTTGCGATGTCGTCAAAGCAAAAGACGTCAGGGGAAGCTTCTGACGCCAATAGTTTTTCCTTTGGCCAGAAAATTCTTCTGGAAAATGATGAGTCATGCATAAAGAGGTTATAATACGGAATAAAGAAAAATGAATTCATATTATAAATGATGATTGTGCATTTCCATTGTGTTTCATTTGATTTCTTGATTCATTTGAAACTTGAGTTTACTAATATTTACTTTTTGGATACTTAAAAAAAATTCATCATCTATGTTACTATTTTTTTAACAAATATTATGTTAACTGTTGTTTATAAAAATTTAATCATTATAGAATTACTTTAAAGTTAATTTAATTAGACAATTATGAGCTCTAATAAAACTAAAAACAAGTAAAATCCACCTTAAAATAATTTAAAATGATATTATTGTAGGAATAACATTAATATTGATTGGGGTTTTTGTTTAGGACAATAACTCTTATTGTAAATAAAGAATTATTTGACAAATAAAGAGAGCTCTATTATGACTCAAATTGTACAAAATGCAACGGCAGAGTTTTTTTTAAGATATTAAGAAAGGAATAAAAAATAAACTAAAATTTTAAATATAATGTTTCCAAATTCTTGAAGTTAGTATTAATTTTTCAATAAATTAATTGGTATCCATATAAGTCTCAACACTCTTTATTACATCAACAGTCCAGCGTTATTTGAAGCATTAAATAGTCACCATGACTGATTAAAGTCCACCATGGAATTGGAAAAGGGAGAAAAACTAGGATTTTCGGAAATGATAATAAGACAAGGAAAGGATATAGTACCAGAATGTACTAAGAAAGTAACAAGTAATAATTTGATATTAAATGACTATTGTTGCCATCCATTTCATATAAAGTTCAATGTAATTAATAATTATGTAAACAAGGCTATAAGAATAACGGATACTAGTAGGCTGAAAAGAATAAAAAGTACGATATTTAAAATATTTCTGGAGAATTTTAACCCCAAAAAATTAATATATATAATTTGATATGTAAACCTGAAAAATTTCAAACATAGGATGGAAAATAAAATAGCAAATAATAAATCAATTAGAGGTCATTTAAAGATTATGATGTTGATGAATTTTCATTGTTATAGACCCAGTAATAAAATTAAAAATTATTATAGCAATTGGAAGGACAAAATTGAAATAAAGAGTCAATCGGGATTGATATGTAAAATTTCCTGTTTAAACTGTCTAGCTATCTATATAGGTGAAACAAACCAATTCTTGGGGATAGAATATATCAACACAAAAATTATGCAAGAAACAAGGAAAAAGATCCTAACACTATAATTTTACATAAAGGAAATAATATGTTCAAAACAAAAATACCTGTTTTTTTACCTTAATGCTTAATTAGTTTTATATACGTCTTCCCCACTTAACTCATGATTTTATTTTAAATAATTTTCATTTTTTAAATATATTTACATACTAAATTTACATATTTTTTTGCTCTTTCCCATTTCTTAATTTTAGTATTCTTTCTCATTAAAATACTTAGACTTTACACTTTCTTTTAACACTATGTTTTTATATTATTAGTAATTTTTTTTTTTTAATCATTGTCATTCTTGTTATCTTTTTTTTTTGGTCTTAGTCCTTTAGGAGGCTTGAAATTCTGGCCGAAACGTTGGCTCTGATAAATAAGTATTTACTTAGTTGTGTTCTTCACTAACCACACTCTCGAAAATCTCCTCATTAATATACATCCACAGTTAACAATTAGCTTATCATTATAAATATGAAACAGAACTATACTCCAAGTCATCACGACATGAATTTCATCTTCTTTGGTATTTTTATTTACCTCCCCCTTTTATTAATATATATATATATATATATATATATAATACAATATAAACTTGAAAATATTTTTATAAACATAACCGAAACGCTAGTAGCTAAGAGATGTTCTAGAAGCAGTAGGATTTCGCGTGTTAATCCCTTGGTAATTGGGGATTAGTATGCAATAGGTCGTGGGCAGTTGTTTCTTAGGAGCTTACAAATTAGGAAAACTACTTCCTCCCTTCCTTGTAGCAATTTCCTGGTTTTTACTCCGTTCCACTGCTCCTTTGTCTCTCATTAGCTGCGATATAAATTCATTTCATATTAAATAAGTACGAAAAATTTTAATTTTGCTGCTTTAAGATTTGGCGAAGTTTTGGGCTATGTTATTGGCCTTCGTCGGGGCTATTTTTAAGATATTTTTAAATTTAAGGGATTATAACGATGTGAAATATATTAAGTCGAAAATTGAAATTTTGAGATATTTGCTGATTTTTTTTTAATATTATGGAAATAGTAATTTTACTTTTTATAAGAAGATTTTTATAATATTAATTATTTTTTTGGAGTTCAATCTTTTTACTATCTAATACTGGAAAAAAAAAAAACAAATTACTTAAAACTAAAAAATCTTGACTTAGTGTGTCGCACATCTAAGCCAACAAAAGAAGCAACAAAATTAACTATTAAGTATCAATGTTTTGATTAGTGCTAAGTCCAACAGATCCTAAACCTTTTTTTTGGCTGCTCAACAAAGAATTATTCCTAGCCTTTAATCTTGATGTATGTACAATTTTAATCCACATTTTAATTTTCTGTACCAAAATGTTGTATAAAGTAAAAATTAATAACCGCTATCAAAAATAAAATTTAATTCAATTTTTTGGTTCCTCACAGCTTCAAAGGTAGAAAAACGGATTAATGCAGAAAATGAAAAAAAAAACATATGTTTTCATAATCAAAAATTTTGACTTCCTTCTAACTTGTTATGCACCAATAAAGTTAGGTTTCTATTCTCCCTGTAGTCGAATTTGAGTTCGGTTATAATCAATCGGTTGATTCGTAATTTTCAGTAAATGAGACTCACATAAATACTTTATACGAACAATAAGCAGTTCTGTAGGACACAGAAGATATTTCGGATAGAAGTTAGAAATCTGGTACTTTAAGAATATACCAAAGGTTTTGATTTGAATACTTCAAAGACAAAGTTAAGAGATTGCACAGAAACAGTTTAGTGCAAAAATGAGCTTTAGAAATATTGTCTGTGGTTTGAAGAGTAAAGTAATTTCTATCTGGAGAGTATTTATGAGCGACCATGTGATATCCGATGATAGTTCTGACGGTAACCTTCAATGTGTTCAACAACGCTCTGATTTTTAATCGATTTCTCTGTACCTTCCACCATGCACTATATAGCTGAGTGTTGTATATAATGCATTTAAACAAGCGAAATTGACCCCCGTGGTACACCAGCTTTTATTAATATAATTTACCAGGCTTACCTTTTCATCCTTGTTTCATACACATGAGTACTAAGTGCATCTAACTAACTGAACAACATCAACATTTTATGTTGCAGGATGAAAGGACCAATTACGAACTATAAAAAAATAAAATGACAGAAACTGTCTTATTTTTTAGCCATTGAACACCACTCAAAGATTTGAAGGATATATTTATACTTTACTCTGACAGAAATTAATTCAGTAAAGCCCAGTAAAACTGACTTTTAGAATTAACCGGGGGTAAAAATAAAGTGAATAAATGAAGTTTCTAGGAAAATAGTAATTTCGGTAAAACAAAAACGACTTTTATACTACTCACTAATAGTCATTAATTTATTTATTTTTTTTTAGTTTACTTTAAATTAAATTTTCGGACTTAATTTTGGAACTAAATTTAATGTCCTTTTTACTGGAAACTACAACCCTTTGAGTGGAACTCGAGCTAGAGGGTACATAGAAACTCTCATGTTCTTCACTGGAGTTAATCCAACCTGCTTTCAACTATGTAAATGTTTTTTTGTATTTTTATAAACATTGAAATATTGATAAATTAAACGATGCCAATACCACCAATCGTTCTCATCGTACATCTGTCCTGTGACGCTCCTCAATCTTCCCATCTACGTTTCGGTCTACCCGAATATTTTACGTAATACTTTATATTCAAAAACCTTAAGGCACTGTTCTTATCTAGATGTAAAATTATTTTGTGTATGGACAAGGATAATGGTTTTGTAAATTGTAACTTTAAAGTTTTTGAACATAAGATGCGAATTTCAAAATTGAAAAATAAAAAGTATTTCCTGCCTTTAATCTCGTTTTATTTCCTCATTTTTTCTATTTACCGTAAAACTGAAATACTTGAACCTGTTAAAATATATTTCCTCATATCGTAGAAATTACTGAAATTGCAACCTTTCTACTGCGAAATAAAAACTTTCGTCCAAGTACTCTTACTATTATGTGTACCTTAAAATTTAATTAATTTTGTAAATTTTGTTTATTTATTAAAAAGGTATTTTTTTATGAATTATGGGTTTTAAATCGGATTGCATACTCCAATATATTAGAATAGTAGTTTTTATATTTTAGAAATTATATTTATCACTTAAGTGTTTATTGAGGTGTGATTTGTATTTTTTTTTATTTGTATTTCATTTTGATATTTAATTAATATTAGCTTTATTTTCTTTAAAACAGTTTGGGTTAACAGACAATATCCCGGTTCCAACTTGAACGAATAAGCTGGATCCTGGAGTAAAATATTTATTTTTGAAGAATAAAAATTGAATATCTACCTAGCAATTAGTACGAGCTCATATTCAATTGAAAGATATCCTTGAAAGCCTTGATAAGGCAAATTTCAAGCAGGATTACGCAATTACTTACCTTCGCCGAATAAATAATCTATTACCCAATTTCCACCTCTCCCTTATTACATAAATGTTGTTTTCCGCTATTGAGTCTACATTGGAAACCTTCCAGGCAGTAACTGAAAACACTTTCCTATTCGAATGTATGCTGGAGAATCCGTCCTAATATTCCATTCTTGTAATTGTTTCTCCAATGGTCCTGTATTCATGAGTGAATTTCTGGAATGTTACCAATGTTTGTATCGATTTGAATAATGTACTTGCAACAATAGGACAACGAATCCGTTATCTCATGCAATTAAGTCACTGGTCAGGAATAGAAATATGGTTTTCATTATTTACACGTTCAAGTAGGATATAATATATAAAAAATGTTTGGACAAAATAATACTATAAAACTTCAAATGATTCTCACAAAAGAAAGTACTGTTATACCTTTGCGTTTGAAAAGTAAAACAAAAAACTATAGTATCTTAAAACTATAGACTAATAAAATTGCTGATTTACATTTTTAGAGTGTTGATAGAAATTCTTATTATGTCACCTACAATAAAATTAGATATTTGTAAATGATTTTAAGGTGATTAATATAAAAATATGATTAATAGAACGACTTGGGTATAATATCTTGTAATTGAAAATTGGATATCTCAAATTAAGGTTGCATACCTTAAGGCCGAAACCTTGAAGAAAGTGAATAAAGATTTGCTGGACAGTACTTTGTAAAGAAGTACTGTTGCTGGTTGTGCAAGGAGGTATTTTGGTCAAAATCACGCTCGACCACCACGTTTTTCCCCAATTAAGGGTACCCAATTCATGGGCTGAGGGGATGAGGGGTCTTGAACCCACAGGGCTGACTCACGGCTACCAGTAACAGAAAAAATTAATTATCTGTCATAGTTGGAAATGAATCCGGGTCCTTAGAATTATTAGCACAGTGCCTTACCACTGAGCCATGCGGGTCTACTTAAGAAATTTGAGATAAAGGTAAAAAAAATTGTTGTCAATTACATATCTATAATTACCTATTTTCAAACTAGGATTTATATTATAATATATTATTGAGCTAATAATATCAGTTGAATAAATATAGTGAAATATTGCTGGAAGGTCCCAAAACCAAGATCTTGCCATAATTGTATAAAACAAATCGATAAGATTCCGCTATATCAAAAATGTTAGCAAGAAAAAGTATATATAAATAAATATATTCATTCCTCCAAGACAACTACGAGGAGCTATGGGTACAAAACTTATTTTCTGTAGCGTCAATAATGGATTAATATTACTTAGGTGTAAGAAACTGCAAATTGGGTTGGGAAATAAACCAGGTAGTTGGACATGGATAATGACATGCTGTTTTAACCGATATACCAACTATTGAACCCGAATACTTTTCATAGGATACTTGGAAAAAAATTATTAATCTACTACACAGTAGTTTATCATTTAAATTAATTATGTATTATATAAGTGATTTACAAACAATTAATAAACTGTTTGGAGTCATTTATCTTTTGGAGACTGGTTTCAAAGCATATTATATTTTTCCTACATCTTGATAAATGGCCGATATATGATTTTATAAATACTATTAATGGATGTCAATAATTAATAATTAACAGTAACATTTAGTTTAGAGGGTATCCTGGGGTGGCCTGTGCATAAGGCATAAGGTGGCAAATTTAAAAACAATCAACTGTGAATTTTACGAGAAAACCACGGACGGCATCGTTATAATATCAAACCTTTTATTTTTTTATTATTTACAACTGTACATAAAATACAAGTAAATTTAAAGTAAGATCATAATGGTATGATACAGGCTATGTTGAGAAACTACCCATTTGTAGCACTCTAGCAATATTTTTACTACATAAGGTCTCGAGGCCATCTGCTTTTCAGGCGCCTCGGAGGATTGTCAGTAATGAAAGAGGAAGCAAGGCTAGAAACTAATGGGTTTGAGTGGTTAAGGAGTTTAAACATTTTATTGAAAAAAAAGTTAAATACAAAGGTCTATTATTTAAAAAAAAACTAAATTGATATGAATAATTTTAATAAATTTTTGTTGACACTATAATTTAATTTTTAAAGTTTCGAAATTTAAATTTTACTTAATTTATTTAATTCGTATGTCTCTGTATATTTATTATATTGGTACGAATTTGCTTAATTGTATCACTGTTACATATTGACCCATACTGTTGGAGATATTAATATTTATCTATAAATAAAATTAAAGATAATTCAGAGAAATGTTGCCTAAAATATAAATAGGTCTTAGACTTATTTGTAAGTGGACACTAATAATAAAAAAAATTAATAGTAGTATTTTTAAAAATTAAATAACAGTAAATATTGTAGTTGTTATTTTAGTAATAAAAATTGTTAGGACTTTCCGACCTTACATACTAGGACAAAATGTTTGTACAAATCTCTTAGATAGTACTTTGAAAATCTATAATAATATGATTTTTATTTTTTTGCGATAATGCGATGCTAAATATAACTTAACATCATTTTAAGTCAAATTAGCTGTTCGATCAAGAAGAGTCAACATTCTCTTTTGGACTCATATTTAGACATAATATTCAGGTATATAAACTTCACAAGTTAGGCAAGGCAGACGTGAAACAAAATTTAATAAAAAGACTCTAAGGAGAGTCACACGGGCAGAACGTTTAAAAGATATAGTGAAAAGAATATACAAAAGAACCAACACAAAAAGCTCAGGATCGATTCTTTGTAACATAAAGTAAATTGGATTCCGATGCCTCTCCTACACTCAGCTTTCAAAGGATACGAAAACATCAAGCAAACGATATGAGCTCGTGATGAAGCAGCCGATTGTTTAACTTTTATTTGTTTTACAGAGCCATGCTAGTAATGATTGTTTAGAATGAATAAATAAATCTTGAGTCATTAAAACAAAACTTTATTATTACTTAGAAACCACTATATGAAATAATTCATTATCACTATCACTGTAGGACAAAATAAAGAGTAATAAATTTGTTTGTGAGGTATGTCGTGATGGTAATTGATAAAATTCGTAGTGATTCTATCAAAGTTGGGCATTTTAAATATTTGAATTTAATGAAATAATATATTCCCTCTCAAACAAATAATTTCTTGGCAAGCTTATAATCAACAATTGGATTTTTTTTTCGCTTTCTCGTTATCAATCAAACAGAAAATTAATGACATAGAAATGAAAATGGAATGTAATAAAATGAAATTATATTCTGAGACATCTAAGAATAATTATAATGGACTTTTGAGTGCTAATTGTCTGGCATAAAAATGTTCTAGTCACTAAGTAATGACATAATTAATATAATAAATAATAGTAAAAAAAACAAAACAAAAGTGCTGAAGTATCACACTTGGTATTTATAAATAATCAGAACAAAAAATAAAAATAGTTTACAATTCGATATTGGAAAATAGAGACTGATATTGAAATAAATTAAAGAAAACACACATATATATTTTTTCTTCAATTTATTAATTTATTTCAATTTTCGTGTTACATTTTAGAGGAAGATTGATAGTTGAGGAGTAGGAGAAATAATTTATGTTTGAATGCTGGTAATAAAGGGGTTTTACGAATGGGTATGGGTAGAGAATTCAAGAACGAGATATCACAGATTATGAAGGATTTATTTTTAAGAAACCTTTCTATGGTAAGAAATATACAAGTTTGTGTGATGAGATCTGGTATTTAAGGAGTGGAAAGAAGAACACGAGGTAAACAATGCGAGGATATCGGGAGGCCCTTTGGTTTTAATTGTTCTAAAGAGATACACCAAAAGGAAGCATTACCGATGGAAAAAAGGGTGGAGCCACTTTAATTCGGTGTACCAACTGGAGACATGAGAGCGTCTAGGGATTACGGGGATGAATCTAATAAAACAATTCATTAATCTCTCGAGAGTAGGAATGAGATATTTCAACATTTTGTCAAGCAAAAAATTAATTATTAGTGCAATAGTTTTCTTTTCTATCAGATCTCTGCAAGTAGCACTGGAATTGAAATAATTAAAACAAAAACTCATAAATTTTACAATACAATACGTAGTGTAATTTAAATTTAACTATCCCCAATTTAATTTAATTTAATTATCCCTGGTCTGGGATCTTCTATTGAAGGAAAATTAAATTTAGATAAACGAATGAGAATCGGGGATAACAACATTCCTGGACAAGAATCCCATGGCATAAAAGGATTTTCCTCCACTTACATTAAAATCCTTGAAAACGGTTACAAATACCACTTTTCAATAAGTACCATAGACATCTCTATTTTCCTTTTGCAGGATGTTGAAAGAAAATACATTTAAGACAGGCCAAAAGAATGATAATTCGATTGTTTATCATTCAAAATAATCATACTAATAATTTTCCCAACCCAGGAAGATATTTACCTTAAATGCGAAATTTTAATGTCGTACAACCTATCATTTTTGAGCTGGGCTTTGGGATTCGAGACCTTAAAATTTGTATTTCTGTTGAAAACTCGATCTTTTTTTTACGATGGTTGATGGTAATAGTACCCCCATATATAAACCATCTTAAAAAAATTGAAGATCGAGTTTTCAAGAGAAATACAAATTTTAAGGTCCCGAATACCAAAGCCCAGCTCAAAAATGATAGGTTGTACTACATTAAAATTTTGCATTTAAGGTAAATATCTTCCTGGGTTGCGAGAATAGTATGATTATTTTGAATGATAAACAATCGAATTATCATTCTTTTTGCCTGTTTTAAATGTTTGTTTTTTTTTTTTTTTAACAAAACAGTGAATTTTTAGTGAGTTTATTGTGTGACATGTCTGCTATTTCGTAGTTATTCAAAAATTCACTTAAAATATTCTATTAACTTTTACACGATGAAGATTTTTTTTATAATAAATACGCTCTTCGGAAGGAATATGAAAGATTCGTGTTCTTTTAGAAGATATTATTGTAATATTCCTCCATCCCTCTCTCATCCCCCCCCCCAAAAAAACCCTTTTAGCACGGGAGCCCGGTGGAAAAAAAAGTAAAATTACGTAAAAATTAATAAGCCTGTCAAGTTAGGGGTAACAAAATGGCGGCTATTAAAAAAACGTTAAAAAAAAACTTCAATTAAACTAGAGTGAATTTTTCAAAATATTGGCTGTAATAGAACTATTTATATTCCGTAGTCCCCAGATATATATTTTTTTTTTAAATACCATTACATAACTAATGCACTGAAAAATCAGTAGTTAAAAAATTTCTTTTAGGAAATGTATATCTCATAAACCATTCGACGTACAGATGTGCTACCAGTACTTAAATTCTATATATCTTTCATAAAATTTAACTATACTTGTCAGACTCATCAATTTCGACTATTAATTATATATAATTTTTATTAAAGTGATCAAAAGTTGGGGTGAAATAACTGACTTTTTTCTCCCCTTGGGCTCTTGTACTGTTAGGTATATGAAGTGTGAGTAAATAACTAACTAAAAGCTTCACCAGAGCATAAAAATATGAGATCATACAAATATTCAAAACATGCTTTGCAACTGTCTTAACAAATACTAACACAGCTGGATAGTACAACTCCAAAACCATTTCTAAATAAACTTCAATTTGTGTTTAGGGCTTTTATTTTATTGTTAAATTAGTTCATTTTATTCTTATCCTTCATTGCTTCATTATATTTATCTTTCTGTTTATGTACATATAGC
>NW_027116287.1:3105982-3111480 GCF_000696795.3 Halyomorpha halys
TATATATATATATATATTTATTTATTTATTTTATTTTGGTGTGAATGTGATCATCACCACTATTACTGGTTGTAATACTTATCACTAAATAAAATGTTAATTGAAAAATATAATATTAAACTTCTCACTATATAATATATGAAGATTCTACTATTTCGATACTTGATAGGGCCGAGATATTCTCATTGAAATTGCATTTTTAATGACGAAGCAGTTACTGTACGTTTTTTCCTGTATTAATTTCGTGTCAGGAATCAGAGCTGGTATAGAGAGAGGTTTCTGGCCTGGATGGGTCTCTTTCACTTCTGGTCACGTTCATGCGACCAGTAATTTTTTTTTTTTTTTGCGAAAAGGAATTGATCCCGGAACAGGCTCAGAGATCGTGTCGTGTATGTCAATTTGTGTGGTTACTCTCAATTCGTCTCGCATTAGCTGATATTTCGTATTGCTCAATCTTTTTGTATATATTTTACTTATATTCATAATTTTTTTTCTTTATATGAGGAGAAGATGATTAGGGGGTACCGTCAGTTGTGAAAACAAATAAGTAATAACTATTTATGTCTACCACATCTTATTAATAATAATAATTTTTATCTTTATTTATTCTGGGATTGATCCCTTTGGAATAATATATAGACGTCAAAATTAGGCTTTAGAGCCTTACAGTAAAAATGAAATTACAAAATAGAGATGAAATTACAAAACGTCATAAAATAAAATAAAACAATGAATTTGAAAAGATAATAATAAACAACAATAATTAAGAGAATACATAAAGTAATGGTAAAACAAATAAAATAAAATCACATGTCGTATCATAAAACATAAGATGCCTTCTGATAATAATTAAAAAGAAAAAAAATGATAAAAAATCAAATACAATTAAACTAAAAAAATAATAAATGAAAAGATATAATTTACAATAACAAACGAAAATCTTAGACATAAAATACAGGAAATAAATAAAGTTTTTCTGAAACTTTCAATTGCTATTCTTGCGGAATTGGGTGGACAGAAGGTAGTTGAAGATACGGGATTTGAAGATTGGAAGGGTATTAGAACTAATAATAATGGAGGGAATAGAATTCCATAGGGAAGAGGAACGGATGAGGAAAGATCTACCATAGGCTGCGGTTCGATGGGCAGTTACATATAAATCTAAAGGCCTATTAATTACTACTTTCAGCTTATATAACTTTACCTTTATTTCTTAAATTTTTTATTCTACTTACAAATTTAATAAAAACATATACATTTTTATTTATTTTTAATATTACTTCTGTTTACTTTAGATATTCCTAGGGATAAAATGTTGGGGTATATTACCCAAATTAGGAATTTGATGGTATCGCTGATTTGAATGAGTGGACTGTAGTTGAAATAGAATTATGTATGGTGTACAAACTAAAAATATAACATCTGTTATTGAATTGTTTGTGTAACAAATGATTATATGTGATTAAGCCAAAGTGGTGATTGTTGTATTATCGTTTCTTTGAGATTTTGATGGTGCATATTATTGTTCTCTTTTATTAAACTTTTCCCTCTCTCTCATCATTTCTTCGACCCTCCGTGTGAATGTGGTGAAGAACTATTCACTAATGTTGAATTATTAATCTCAGCCAAAAAAAAAAAAAACGATGTAGTTTTTGAGAAGCTTTTTTTCCAAGATGGCTACTGCTTCATATAACTGATGCTAGATGGCGGCTTCTAGAGTTTCTATTCAAAAGGTAACGGGAGGGGGATTTTCCTTCACTTCAATTGTATATAATTTACAATTTTATACGTGTATTTATTTATTTTATTCTCATATCTTATATTTTCTATTCAATTCTTAATTTTAATATTACCATAAATAAAAGTTTAAATCCCTATATAAAATCTGATCTCCTAAAAAGTACGTATATTAATGCAGCTACGTACCTTAACATTTTATTTGAGAGTCCCTAATTTTCACAACCCTTTTATAAAACTGTAGTTTCCTGAAAAAAAAAATTGTTTCTGCAAATGTGAATTCGTCATTTATCATTCACTTTATGGCTTCTCATATACTATTTTTATTCCTCCTTCAAGAAATGACATCCACTGATTTAATCGTATAATCGCATCGACCATGTTTACACATGGTGACATTGTCAGTTATAGTATTTAATTTTTTTTTTTTTTTTTTTTTTTGTAGAATTAATAATAATAAAAATAGCCCATGAAGAAACAAATCTACAGAATTTATTGATTGCGACAGTCAACTTTTTTTTTATCTTTATTAAACAAATAATTTCCTCAAAAAAAAATTAAATAACACTCCCTTTAGAATTTTAACGAAGCTATCAGTGGATATGAAGAAGAGAGAGAAGAAATGAGGTTTTTAGTGAAAGCTTATTTGACTGCACCTTGTCATATAACCTGGCTTACCATAACGAGTTACCTTAATGATAAACGTTATCAGTCCTAATTAATTTTCTCCTGTCATATTTAGAAAGTTTATGTTCCACAGTATATATTAATTCAGGTACCTTATCTTTGTGGTAAAAATTACAAAAAAATAAATAAAATACAAAGTATCAATTTTTAATATAAGAATGGAATAAATATATATATTCTGGAACAGTTTTTCTTCTTAAGAAGTGGGTATTTAAAACATTAAAGTGAAACCAAAATCAGAAATAAATATTATTTTCAGAATATTTATTAAATAAATAAATTTTTAAAAAACCCGAAGCTCTCAGTAAAATTTAATTGTTAACCTGTCAAACGATTTACCATTTTCGGGATTTCATGCTTGCCATTTTCAGATTATATTAAAATACTAGGTTTATATATGTGTCAGTTACACCCCCATACGTCTCGCTGAGTTTGGAAATTTTAGGAAAACTTTTTTTTTCATTTATTCATCCAGGATTCTGATAGTGCAGCTCCCAAAGTAAGTGTCGCAAGTAAATGCCACTTTTTTTTTTTTTTTTAAATATTACGAAAATATAATAATACAATAATAGCAAATATACTGTGTATTCCAGTATTTATTCTGCATTGTTTCTTCTACATTTTCTATATATTCAACTGCTCAAAGGATAATTATACTTATTTTTTATTATTTTTTTTTTAGCCCTATAAGGGTACCGTAAAAAAAATTTCGGAGAAGGGCGCCATGGCCAGAAAAGTTTTGAAACCGCTGCTCTTAGAGCACACACTGCTTTCAATAAGTGGGTACCTGTTGTTTCAATTGGTAAGAGGAAAAACCGGTGGCTTAAACTTAATTCAGTTTAGATCACCTTGTATAACTGTTGGCCTAGAAACATAAAGAAATCCTCATAGCAGTAGATTCACACTATACGCCCCACGTCACTTACGTTAAATATTATTAGGTAGATCGTTATGGGAGAAAAGTAGAACAAAATTTTTTTTTTCAAATATTGAAAATAAATTTTTTTTTTTTTTAAATATACTATATCCGTTATTTTTCTGAACTTATTTTTTTTAAAACTCCTGTCTGGTTACTAGTTGTTTAAGCAGTTTTATTTATAATTTTAACTGTTTGTCGTTAAAATCAGATTTTTTTTAAACTTTACCAGATTTTTATTCTATATAATCTTTTTTTCTTTTTAACAAGAAAACTAGGTTCTTTTGATATAATGACACCAACATACATTGAATAGTTTGTCTTTATTACTTTCTACGCCTACTTACCGTGCTAACTATACACTAGAATATATTTGAGATACGTTTTGAAACTTTAGTTTTTTTTTCGACCAGCATGAGCGATACTTACTATGAAGATAAGTGTCATCCACTACTTTATAGTAAGTTAAATTTCCTTTATTTTTAGTGTTAGCAGACAGAAGTGCGTCTTATGGGTCCAGAGATATATTTTTCAAAAATCCAACATTTTATACAAACAACTTGAAATTAACATTTTGTGAGTTTATTTTGTCAAATATAAAAACTGCTACTCCTAAAGATAAGCGTTATAAACTATTTTATGTTAAATTTAACTAGCTTCTATTTGAGTGCTAGCAGACATCTGTACGTCCAATAACTTCTGAAATAAGGTTTTTCATAAATCAAACCTATTGTCCGAACAACTATAAATCAATTTATTTTAGCAAATATCATGAAAACTACTATCCCTACGAAGGTAAATGCCATAAACTACTTTATAGTACAATTATTTAGCTTTAATTTGAGTGCTATTAGACATTTGTTCGTCGAATGGGTATTGAGTTATAGATTTCTCAAAATAGATTCACTAACTACTGATATTTCAGTACATTTTTATGTACGTAAATAGCTCTATTATAGCTCATATTTCAGAAAATTTACTCCTCTTTAAATAATGTTCTTTTAGATTTTCTTGTGTTGTTGGTAGTTTTTATGATATAGAGCTCCGAATGAAAAATTACTGTTTTTTAAGGTTTTGTAACAGCCACCATTTTTATTTCCCCTATATATACTTGGCAGGCTCATCAGTTTTGACTAGTAATTATACATAGTTTTGATTAAAGTAATTAACAACTGGGGTGGATAACTGCCTTTTTTTCTTCCCGGCTCTTGTACTATTCTCTCCCGACACCCATGATATCTAGCAGCATCCATTTTC
The DNA here is from genome assembly GCF_000696795.3 of Halyomorpha halys. NCBI lineage: Eukaryota > Metazoa > Arthropoda > Insecta > Hemiptera > Pentatomidae > Halyomorpha > Halyomorpha halys. Next base: position 3,110,580 of record NW_027116287.1, read on the forward strand.
CTCTCGTCAACATAATACCGACTCCTTGTGCCAGCACCTGACAATGTTGAGTTCCTCGTTGATTTTTCAAACATTAGGGTACATTTAATGAACTCCTGACAATAATTATTAGCGAAAGATCTAATAACAGTACATTAATGTATCATTAGTGGTCAAAAATTGTTTTATCTACATCATAAATAAAATAGTTATTTTTAATATAGTTTTATTGTGTATACAATTTTAACATTACTAATGATTATAGATATACTTATGTACGATTTTTTGTAGCAGTGCCTTTTTAATATCTCCATTTTCAATGTTTTAAATTAGGTGAGATTCTTATGTTTGTGTTTTATAAAAAACTAATGGTTTTTATTTTATTTTTAACTTCTTTAAAGCAAAAACTCTCTCTAACGGATACGGGCTGGTAATTCTTACTTTTTGGCCCTTACTTAGTTCGCAATAATTGCAGTTGATCACGGATTCTGACATTTAACATTTGTCAATAAATAAATTCTTAACCAAAAATCCTTCATGTTTAATAGCCATATTCTGGTTTTAATTCATGCTTATAATTCTATTCTCATTGTTTGATTATATAACTTAATGATAAATCCCCGCTTACAGAACCCTACCTATCTACAGACAGAAGACTCCAGATCTTGGACGTGCTGAGTCCAAGTTGAAAGTGGACCTATCCTAGAATACAATAGACAGCCTGGCTGGTGTTTGCCACCTACTTAGCACTATTGTACACGAGTCGGTTCAATTAACATCAAAGTTAATTAAAGTACTATTGTAGTGGTGAGGGGCATCAGAGTTTCCGACTTAAGAGAAATCTTGTCCATTGTCTTAATAAATTTCGCCTTTGAACCTATTTTGTAATTAAGGATTTTTGTTTCAGAAATAAATCGTTGTA
>NW_027116287.1:3111535-3114710 GCF_000696795.3 Halyomorpha halys
ATTGCAAAATTTTCAAATTACTATTAAAATTAACAATGCAAATAATTTTTAAGTTTTTTTTTTCAATCACCCTGAGAAACATCTTTTGAAATAATATATTTTGCCACATTAAAGGGCAATAGATATTACAGATGTAAGAAGACAACCGCAAATAAAAGTGAAATAAATAATAACATTAACCCCTTAACTTGTACACTCCAGATAATTTTAGCGGCCTTATATTTTATGCTGCTATATTTTTTTCACACTGGAATATAATCGAGAATTGAAAATAACAGTGTGATAAAAATAAAATAAATAACAATGATTTATTTTGTGTAATAATCCTCTATATATAGCTTTAGGCTATGTTTACACAGGGAGCTAAGTATTATGATCGATGTCCAAAATTAAAATAAAATTTTTGATTATATTTGTAATTTTTTGCCTTTTTTTTTAAATGTGCGTTAAAGGGTTAATTATTAAAAAAAAATTTAAAAAAATTAAGTATAAACTAAAATGGATAAAAATGAAATTATATGTGTATATCATACTGGGTGAACAATTCACGTTTGGTTTAAAAATAAAGTACATTTAATATGTAAAAATTATCATCTTAATTTTTATAATAAATCAATTTTACTTAATTAATTATTTCTACTTTAAATAAAGGTTAAATTATTAACGTTTAGTAAAATACTGTATTAAAAATAATAATTAGAACAAAACAATAATTTCCTTTAGTTAATCCTAACAGTAATATTTTTTATCTGGTAATAGGAGAGAATGAGAAAACTTAGCTCACTCGACCGGACCGGGAGGATTGTTACTGTAAGCTCCTGCTCTCCTATGGCAATATAGTAACTTTCCTGCTAGAACAAGCGCTACTTATTAAAATTAACCAGCGTTGCCCCTCCCGCTACCACTTCCGTTTCATCTCCCGTCACGAAATTAATTTACTCCCATATAATTCTTTTCCTTGAGTTTTAGAACGTCGGTAAGGAAGTTTCATTTAAAAAAGTAATTTAATTTACGATAAATTTAATAATAGTAACAAATTACCATAAGATAACTCAGGTATTATACTTAAATATCGAATATAACCATTAGCCCACCTGGAGATGAAGTTCGTTCTTTCCCCGAGATAGACCTCATTCCAGCTTAAGAACTCGAAGTGAGATCCACTTTGTAACCAAAACCTTCCGTCTAAGAGTGCTCATGAAGAGGTTATTGGATTTGGAAAGGTAGAGACCTCATTGAGAGAGCTTCTTTCAAATGTCATTATCTGGCGGAGGAGATAAGGTTTTTCATTGGAGCAAGAGTGTTCTGCTAGTGAATACCTAATGAGGGAACAGAATGCACTCAGGCCTCTGGGGCACATTCCTCCTGCAACGGCGCGATACCTCAATGAATTTAATATGCCCTACTCTCCGGGTTAGGAAATTTAATTCTGAAAGTCGATGATACTCTAAGGCATCTGGAATAGGATATAGAGGAGTAGTTCGTTGGTAGGAAAAGTGTTATAATCGGTCAGAAGGAAGTTTTAAAAATTTCACAATTTTTTTTATGTTTTAGGATACCTTAGTTATAAGATGTCATATACAAAGAAATACTTTATTGTGAAATTGACAAATTGAGTCCTAAAAACTATTATTATAATTGGATTCCTTTCCAAAGGCTGTTTGTGTGTTTACCAGTTTACCAATTAAATAAATACCTTTATATTTATAGAATATTGTTACCATTAATTATATAGTATAATAAAGAGTGGTATATTGGGATATATAATAGTATATAAACTACATAAAGAAACTAAATATTTATTTACAATTTGTTATTATGATTAAAATGATTCAGATAAAGGTTCCCATAAAATATAGATTATAACATGATTACTTATTAGTTCATTTATACTTATAGCTGCTGATGCCGTGGGATGAGTGCCGTAGGTGTCTTCGGTTTCATAAGGGATATCCAGGTCTCGTGGCCCTTCTCACGACTTCGTCTGGTCGAAGTGCATCCTCTAAGTCTGCCTCCTGACTGTGGTCCTCCCCCGTCTAAGCCTTCCTGTTGAGTGTGTCCGTCTAACTCTTCTTCTTGATTTCCTCTGTATTTTTCTCCCACTTCCCTTTTGGGGCGTTACCTTATTTTTAAATCTCCTCTCTGATTGGGCGTCCCCCTCCTTAGGGCCGAGAATGTGTAAAAAAGTTTGGCATGTCCAGGAAGGTCCTGCAGCTGCTTAATTTGATTCCGATCCCTCGTCAAACTTGTCATTTTTGTTAGAACACTTAAAGGTTAGTCAATCTAATTTTCACAGAGGCCTCTGGTAATGTGACAAACTTAATACAAATGTTTTCATATTCGAGGACGCTAAAAGCTTCCCAGAAGGATACCCTGACCAGGTATAGGGGCAGATGACGAAACACCTTAATAATACCCAAGATTGTCAAAAGACCGATACATAGCATAATATATGTATATGTTATTTTAGTAACCTTGTTTTTTAAAATTTTTAATATCTTCAATTTTTTTTTTCATATTTTTTCCATATTACTCTAATTATGTTTTCTCTAATCCAATACAATTTTTCTTGATAAATATAAATTAATTTCATAAATTCATTTATTAAATAAATTATTGTAACTATAAATCAAATAATAATAATAATAAATGAAAATCCAGATTCGCACCTACCCAACCAAAATTAAATAAAGTTTTCTGTCAAAATTCAGTATAGCACCACTTCATAAAGATAAATTAAATTGTTATTGTAAATGTTGATTTATAATAACTATTTGATAGGATTAAATAGAAATTTTGAAATTAACTGAAAACAATTAGGGTGTAGAATTTTTATTTTTGAAAAAAACAATTTTTACTTTAAGCAGAGTAATTAATTATTTATTATTTTTCTCTGAGTTTGTTCTTTTTTTAATAATTTGTCATTTGTTCCATTAATATAGGTTGTAATTAACAATAACAAATGTTTTGTAAAAGAAAAATAGCTAAAATTTGACCTGATAAATAATAAAAAAATATATTTATTATTTTTTGACTCCGTAATAATGTGGGAATTAGCAAAAGAAAAATCTTTTCGTTGTAAATGGACGGACCCCATTTATATTACATGAAGGAGGACAATAACAGATGTATTTAAGCGAAGTAATATTTAATTTTATCTCTTGAAATGTTTATA
>NW_027116287.1:3116435-3121533 GCF_000696795.3 Halyomorpha halys
GGTCAGCTGTTCTCGATCAGCTGATATGGACCTGTTAGCTGACAGTCCGTAACTTATATATATATCATTACATATCTTTCTTTAATCGACGTGTATATTTCTTATAAAAAAATAAATCTGTAACACTACAAGAAATGAATTGGTCATAATCACGCTCAACCACCTTATTTTTTACCCAGTTTATAGTACTGAGTAACAGTGTTGGCTCATGGTTACAGTAAAACATAAAATAATTATCTCCCACAGCCGTATTAGAACCCTGGTCTTCGGAAATATTACCAATGTGCTACCCGTTATAAAAATATGCGGAGTAAAATATGTTAGCAGACATTCCTTATATAAAAAACTGTTTTTATATAAATATTCTTTACAAATTTTAAATTAATATTGTGAGTTCAGTACGTTTACGCTGTATATAATTGTCTCTATCTATTGAAAAATTCATTGAATACAAATATATATAAATTCGGAATTTATTTTTCTAACCTATACCGAAAATTAAAAAAAAAAGATGAAAGTTTACAGCTGAGAGGAAGAAAACTTATAATACCCCGATATCTTTATTATAAAATGAAATAAAAATTAAAAAAGTTTAACTGAATTTATTACTTTCATTCGCTGAAGTAATAATGTAAATAACAAGAGTTTCGTAAATAAAAATGATAAATGAGATTTTTTAAAAGTAATAAATGTAATGGATATTGATTTAAAAAACAGATTTATAAAATAAAACTGGATTAGGAATTTCAATAGAACAATCGGTCAACTTCAAAACTTATTGATGGATCCTTTTTGTTTAATAACTTAAAAAAGAAAGTTTTCATATTTCACCATCTTATAAAAAAAAAAGAAAAGAAAAATAAGTTTTATTTTGAGGTCCTCAGAGTCTAAAAAACCTAGCCTCAGAAAATGGTCTGTGTGTGGGTCTATGTCAATGTGTGTCTATAAACAGTAAAGCTAAAAAAAAAAAAGATATATTTACTTACGAAACTGAAATGATATATTTAGGACTGTTATATACTGGACATGTGATAGTCATTTTTTCATTAAAATTGACTCAGCCGAAGTCTGCTTTATAGAATCGATTTTTCACATCGTTTCGATTTACTCGAAAATTAAAAAAATATTGGGTTGTAAAATAAGTTCGAAGCATTTTTAATGGTGATTTCAATAAAAATTTCAGATTTTTGTAAATATGTTTAATCAATTATATATGACCTTTTATCGTGATGGAAAACTATGCCTTTGCGATTATGAGACACAAATAATTTGAGACTCTTCCATGAGATATGTTAAGTGTTTCTGCAATATACTGTGTCTTTGATCAATGCTTGAATTTGGTCATCATCAACAGTTGAAGGACGACCCGAGCTCTTTGGGTCTTCCAAGTTAAAATTTCAGGTTCTGAACCGAGCAAACCACTTACGGGCGGTGCTTTCTCCTAAAGCATCATCGCCATACACACTACAAATTTTGTTAACCGTCTGTATAGCGGATTTTGATTTTCGGAAATAAAAAATCATTAAAAGATAAAAATAAGTTTTTTTTTCTTCTATTTTGAGCAAGCAAAATACCACTTTAAGATAGAGAATCTCGGTTGAACCTGACATAAAAGCACCTTAACTAATCTTTTTTTAGAATATGTAAACCTTTTTGACCAAGTAAACATGATTTATGATGTTGATAAAATGAAACTAAAATTTTGAAATAGAAGAGACAAGAAAAGGAAAGAAAAAAAGGAATAAATTGAAATATTTGTATTTAGTGTGAGAATAGTGAGAATTGATTGTAAAAGAAAAAAAAATGGTTTCTTTCTACTTTAATATATCATGTTAAAATATGTAATTTATATATATCCAATAATGGATTGATCAGTATGCTGTGTAATATAGCAACCCGATGTATTGGGCAGCATGAATGAATAAAGGATTTTTCTCTCTCTCACATAGGGGATTAAATTGGATAATTGAAAACGTTACGAAGATATATTACAACCCAATATAATTAAATAATTACCATATAATTAAAAGGTCTTTAATTACAGCTAGGTCTTATTTTCACTGAAATAGTTTAACAGGGCTTAAATGACTAACTTTTGTTTATTTGAAAATAATAAACAGTACTGTTAACAATGATACACAATTGGCAAATACAGAATATTAATAAAAATTATAAATAAATAATGGGGAAACGAAGGAAAAATAGAAATATCCAATGATAACGGGAAAATCTGAGACCGCCCAATCTTACACAATTGCTTTACGGCTTTGTTATCGCTGGTTAAAATGTTGTATTATTTACAGGAACAAAATTTATATTTGTTATTCCCACCACGAGAAATCATAAAACACGAATTTTCATAACAACTGAAAAATAAAAATTTTTGTTTATGATTTTCGTCTTTTCCGTTCTTTAATTTTTTTCATTTAAAAAAAATAGAGGTATCTTCAATACGAGCTCGCCATTCAAAATTTGGAGACGCATTTATGCGTTAAATGAATGTTGTGTGATTCGCGCACTGCACCAGCTTTTTAATATTTGTATTCACTTTACAGCTCATCGGAGCAACGTTTTGGAGAACTTCATCAGGATGCCTGATCCAAAAATACAACTAAATTTAATAGCAATCAAAACTTTTATAAATACATCAAACTTAAACTTTACATGAGAAACAATGAGTAAAAAACAAAATATATTTTGTTATTTTTCTCTTTATCAAGGTTGAAATAAATAGTATTCTAGAAACAAAAATTTTATGAGCACACAACTTTTACTTACCACCTTATATACGTTCTTAAATTTTTTTTTAAATTTAGTGAGTTTATCGTTATTTTTTTTAATTAAAAAAATAAAATCTGTAGACCTGAGAAGGCGAAAATTATGAACAAAATTTTTTATTTATTTTTCCTTTGTTATAAAAACTCGAAATTTAGTATTTTTCGATCCGTGGGAATAATGAATACAAGTGTTTCCCCTGTCAAAAATACAACATAGCTGCAACACACTTGGTTTAGTTCAGGTAGTTGAGGTGAAGGTCTGAGCATCCTGAGAACTGTGAGCGGCGTCCGTTTAAATCTAGCGAGCGGAGTGGGCTTTTTTCATTCATCACAATGTAGAACTTAACCCTACACTATGGTTAGAATTGGTTGGTGACCTCTAGGTAACCCCCCGTGTATGTCAGAAATGACGAGGAAGGGGGTGGTTAGGGGTGGATATTGATTATAAAAAAATTGTTTCGGCGCTTCCCGTCCGTTTGATGTGCTTCTATTTTTCCTTTTTAATTATTCATAAAATTATCTAATATTATATATTTCTTTATGTTTCAATATTGTTTATATAGAAGACTGTTTATTTTTTTTAAATAAAAAAATTAACTATGAGTTTTAAGAAAATAGGTGAGTATGTAAACAAAAGGATTGTTTTTCAAGAAAAGTTTTATTAGCTTTTCATTATTCTCATTTATTAATGAAGTTAGTTACTAAGAAATATCCATAATTTATTAATTCCTCTCCCTATTAGCTGTAAACATTTTTTTAAACAAATAAAGAACATAAATTTCAGATTATTTCACAAGAAAATTGATTAAAATAAATTTTTGAACAATGATTGATTATTTTAAAAATATATTTATGTTAATATATTTATAATTTTTATTTTTAAATTGATTCGTTATTTATGTATTGATCTTTTTTTACTGTTTGGTATTCCATATTTTTTTTCTAATCCGAACCCGCTTGAAAGAAAAAATAATTGATAAATAATTTCATTTGCTGATCACCAAAGGCACTTATCAAACGGTCGAGGTTTACTCAAAATAGACAAAAGACCAAAGACAAATCCAGAAAATTAGGGAAATTTCGTTCTGTGACATGGACTTCAGAGAAGATAATGCTGGTGTGAGATGTCGTTTTCAATTTACCCTAGAGCTTTTGACCCTTTGGCTAATGGAGGGGATGAACACATCCTTTGAGATGCTTCGGACTCCTGTAATTAGCCCCCTGTCCTGCTTATCCGCTCTTAACATCTTATTTGACTTATCTTTCTATTCCTGATTTACTCAATGATAAGTTCTAGAAAGGTCTACAAGTCTGTCTATAAAGGTAGATAGATAAATCAGCCGAGTCAACAATTGATTTTTTTAATCGTCTTTTTGTTTGATTCAATCCTAATTAGCCTAATTAGCCTTTAAAACTAATTAAAATTGAAACTTTGTTACTGTTTACTTACTATCTATTAACTAATGATGTGATAAAAATTACAAATAAATTAAGGTGATTAATGTTTTTCAGTTTCATAATTACTGTTTTAATGTTTTTTTTTTTTAAAATGTACATACCGGTTTATGTTTTAAAGGTAGGAAACAGTGATGCCATTAAATGTTCGGGTAATTCTTTGTTATTAGAGACCGTAATTTGGAGCTAGTGTTCTCTAGCTACACATTAGGCCAAACCTTGACAGGAAATCGATTCATGGAAAATACATTCAGGTAACACTAATTATATATTGCACAAAATGGCACATTGTGGGGGTTTTCTTCAATCTGCACGTTTTGAATATTTTTTTCTGCCAAAAAAAACTTACTATTTCTGGGCAAATTTTTTTTCCATTAATGCTTGGACTAAATTTCTAATATTATACGTATATAGGTGTGTACATGCCAATATTTATTCATATTATTACTTTTTTCTCATTTAATTCCTTAAATAGCTTAAAATTGTCAATTTAAGGCGTTCATTACCAAAAAAAGAATTGAATTCCACCTAAAAAATATAAATAAACGCAAGTAAAAAATTTTCTTGTAATATTGTTAACCAGTGGTTTCAGATAACTATGCTTTATGTCTCTCTAGAATATGCTTGTACGAAGAACGTTCAATACTTTTTTTTACTAGGATTCCCTGTTCGCCCTTCGTTCTTCCGTCTGGATTTTTTGTGACTAGTGAATATTTCAATTTTTTTTTACGTATTATGATTTATATTGTATTTCCTATATATATATATATATATATATATATATATATTAGAGGTACCAAATTAAAGACGAGAAAATCAAGACTGATCAATTTAAATGGTCGGATTTGCCAAAAAAAGAAAACATG
>NW_027116287.1:3121583-3124515 GCF_000696795.3 Halyomorpha halys
GTCTATTGCATAGGCCCCATAGCGCCTATAGGCTAGTAAAATCAGAATAAGGTCAATGTATATAAGTGTATCCAATATTTAAATAAAAATGAAATAAAAGAACCAGTCTGATCAGTATTAATAAATCTATTAATTTTTAATCAAACTTCGGAAGTTTTTCTATATTTACTTTTACTTGTTAGTGTTTTTTTTAATGGGATATTAATATGAAAACACAAAAAGGACAGACTGAGAGAGAAAGCATGCTATGTGAGATTTTAGTGGGTATTAAAAAGGGAATTTTTCTTGAAAGAATATTTTTAAATGTTCTATTCTACTAAGAAGCTTTGCATTTTTCATATTTAATTTTAAATTTAGGTAGTTTTAAGAAGTTATAAAATTTAATTCCAGTTTTCATAACAGGAATATTAAAATAATTTTTCTTACTTTGTCACAGATAAAATCATCCAGAAAGACCTTAATGTTTCTCATATAACCGATCTAGCCCGAACCAGATATCAATCCTTCCATTATAAAATCCCTAACCACTCGATCACATTAGTTTCTAACCTTGCTTCTTCTTTCATTCCTGACAATCCTCCGAGACACCTGAAAAGAAGATGGCCTCGAGACCTTATATTGTAAAAATTTTTTGGAGTGCTACCAATGGGTAATTTCTCTACATACCTGTATCATACCATTATAACCTTACCTATTACCTTTCGCATGGCTCTTCAATTATGGGAAAAATATTAGGTTTTAAATTATAATTATAATTAACAAATAATTATATATGTTCGCATAACTTTAGTGAGAATTTAACAAGTTTGATTCAAACTACGTCAGGTAAGGTTTTCATGTAGTAATATTATAAAATTAATTAATAAAATTGATCATTTTAGGATTTGCATGTTTTATACACATTTTCAGTTCACTGCACAATGTTGCAAATTTACCGCTCAAGAAGCTGGTTTCCAGTCAATACATTTTGACTTTTATTAACAGTAATACTTTTAAATTTGGAGCTACCCTTCTTATTACAATTATCAAATTATTTTTTAGCCTTAAAAATTGACACGTAAGCATTAGAAAATGGATGGATTCCGAAAATGCTACATATTAGATTTCCAGCGAAGTACTGATGTATATTCGTCATGAGGACAGAGACATCTCCAGTTCGGGTCTTTCATTCATGATATTCAGGAACAGCCAGCATCTGTTCCCTGTTTTCCTTTTACGATTCAAATGTATTGAACGTTCTGTATTGAGGTTAGCTGCTTCTGGGAACGGCTTATTGATTCCTGGGTATAATTTACATAATTGCAGTATTTTTGTATAGTAACATTTTTTCCCTATAGACAGCTTATTATAAATTTAAGTAGCATCCTAATTATCTCTAGTGGAATGTTTATGTCTCAGAACTCTCCCTCCCCCTAATTAGATGAGTCAATGGAAGCTCAAGAAGGAGGGGACGGAAATAGTGAGGCCAAAAAATACTTTGGGTTTGTTTGGGCAACTTAGATATAACTAAAACAAATTCCAAGGATATTGGTGCAATAATAAAGATTGAATAGGGAGAAAAGAACATATTTTCCAATATTTTATTTATATCTCAAAAACTGTTTGTTTTTCCTTGAAACATTTCATGTAAAAAATGGAGAACATTGAATTTCCTACAATTTTTTTGTTACATAATTTAAAATATTTATGTTTATGTCTTGTAAATCCTGGTAGAGAGCCAAGATAATAAACATAAAAAAAAAAAAAAACACACAAATGATATTTAAAACTACATCCATTCGTTTGTTAGTTAAAAATAACATACCTAACTAATAAATTGTTTTGTTTCTAAATATAAAAACATGATTTACTTTTTTAAAAAATATTTTACTCTGTTTTTTGAAAATTCCAAAAATAATCCGAAATTAAAATACTGGAAAGCTATTAATAGTAATAATAATATTCTTTATTCTACGATTGATCCCTTTTGAATAAAATTACAGGTGGTTAAATTAGGCTTTAGAGCCTTAGAGTGAAATACCAAATAAAAACGTCATACAATATAATAAAATAATGAGGTCGAAAAGGTAAAAATGAACAAAGATAATTAACAGAATATATAAAATAAAATTAGAAAAAATAAAGTAAAACCATATGTCACATCATAAAATATAACATGACTAACACTTCTGATAGTAAATAATAGAAAACAAAAATAATAAAAATCAAATATAATTCAACTAAAAATAATAAATGGAAAGGTACAGTTTCTGCTAATATACATATTTACAAGAATAAGCGAAAATAAGACACATTAAGTACAGAAAATATATAAACCTTGTTTGGAACTTTCAATTGTTATTCTCTCAGAATTGGGCACTATTTTGTGCTAAAAAAAAAATAACTAAAAATAATAAGCATTTTATATCAGCAATGATTGTCGCTCCAATCATAAGTTCTCATCTTATTTAAGGTAAGGAACAGTCTTGCTAGTTATTATAATTATTATCGTTAGTTTTCAATATTTTTTTTATATTTTATGTTATTAAAAATAATTAGAAATAAATTATTCTCCTCTCTCCCCGCCACCAAAATCCCAGAATTAATCTGGGCTTATCATAATGGTCAACCCTTGACTAATAACGAAGATAGCAGTATTTGAAAAAAAATTACTCAAATCGCATACAAAAATCAGCTTAAACTAGAAAATTTCAGAGTAATTCTCGAAAATTGTGATTCAAGTGGATATTTTTAGAACTCGATGCCCTAGAAACCCTCAGTTTTATTTATTAGAATTTTCTATGATATTGTATATATTATTTTATCATTATGTTATTTTATTTATTTATTTTTCATACAGATAGTTTGATTATGTTCATCTTGTCTATTCTTTTGTTTGTATATATTTTAAGAGAGTTTTTTTAATTTATTTATTTGTTTATTTATTTATTTT
>NW_027116287.1:3125445-3126242 GCF_000696795.3 Halyomorpha halys
TATATATATATATATATTAGAGGTACCAAATTAAAGACGAGAAAATCAAGACTGATCAATTTAAATGGTCGGATTTGCCAAAAAAAGAAAACATGCGTCCCTTGAAGTTAAGTTGGTTGGAAGCTGCTGGTGGTGATGTGTTCGACTGTAATCTCTTCTTCATTATGGGCCGCTCGAAGTCCCTTTCTTCAGCATTCAAGTTCGAAGTGTCTTAACTCTTAAACCTTCTAGTGGATACGTCAGGCCACCTCATTCCTTTGTTCGTAATAGGTGCCATCGTATTCTTTCTTCCTTCTGAGTGAATTTTTTGGACTCACCCACGAAAGATAAGTCATAAAGAGTGCAAAATTTTTTTTTTGTTGTAAAACATTATTGACATATCCTGTGAGCTCAGCCGCCCCCTTTCTCAAGCTGATAGGTATCTCGTCTAATTGATTTAGGCATTTCGATCCCGAAACATACTGTATCCAGTACCTCCTAAAAGGTTCCTGGCCGTTGAAAGGTATCAATAGTTTTTCTGACGAACCACCGTTTCCCAGGGTCCAAGATTACTCAGATGTTTAGGCTAAAAACTTTTTTGAAAATGGTTATTATATTGCAATGTTCAATATAAAGCAATAGGAAATTCTTATAAATAAAACTTAAGGTTTCTAGTGCATCGAGCTCTAAAGATTTCCACTTTTTTTTTTTTTGTTTGATTTTATTTTATTTATTTATTGATATTTACAACTGTATAAAAAAATACAACCAGTAAATTTGATCTTAATGACATAATGATATGATACAGGATGTAGAGA
>NW_027116287.1:3128827-3129384 GCF_000696795.3 Halyomorpha halys
TCTCCTGTTTAATCCTAAAACCGTTTATTGTTGCCTTATTCAGATTCCGAATCCGATTCCGGCGAAATCTCTTTAGAATTAGCCTTTACTCTCCCTTGATATCTCTTGAATTCAGGTAGGAGATCAATGAGGTAAAGTCAGTATGTTTATGGTTATATACAGAAGGTTCGAGTGTTGCCCATATGAGACTCTTTTCAAATATATTAATTTTTTTAGATCGCAATTGCCGATAATTGATCAGAAAATGTTTATAAATGTTTATAAATATTTATGTTTGAAGAAAATGTTTATGATATTATGTAAATGTTATATTTAATTAGAAAAATTTTTCTGTTTTTAAAATACTATTTTATTAACGAACTTTTCTTCATTACTGTTAAATTTATCTTAATGAACACTGCTTGTTACATACAAAATTCAACGGTTCCCTGAAGTTTAAAGAGTAAAATACAAAATTTTTAATTTTTTTTTTTAAATATTTATTTATTGCTATTTACAACTGCACATTATAATACATTTAGTAAATCTGATCTAAGTTAAATTGGAGTGTTACAGGC
>NW_027116287.1:3130144-3132293 GCF_000696795.3 Halyomorpha halys
GATGGGACCGAGAATACTACCTTGAGGAACACAGATCAAGTTTTTTTATGCGATTTGAGTAATTTTTTTTCAAATACTGCTCTCCGCAAATGTTTGAAAATTATGATAAGCCCATATTAATTCTGGGTTTTTGGTGGCGGGGAGAGAAGAGAAAAATGTCTTTCTAATTATTTTTAATAATATAAAAGGTAATAAATATAATGAAAACTAACGATAGGGAGAAAGAAATGCTTTATTCATTCATGCTGCCCAAATACATTGGGTTGCCACATTACACAGCATACTGATCAATCCGTGACTGGACATATATAAATTACATATTTTTACATGATATAATATAATAGAAAGATAACATTTTTAATAACTTATAACTTATTTAGGATAACATTATAATAACTAACAAAACTGTTTCTTCTCCTGAATAAGATGAGAACTAATAATTGGAGCGACAAGTTGCTGTTATAAAATGAAAGAGTTATTCTTTTTATCACTAACTAGTATATGTTAGTACCTATTCCCGCAGGACAAGGCGTCCTCCTTTTTGCAGCAAATCCTTCAATTGTCCCTTATCCCGAAGAACCATCCGCTAATTAATCCGTCCAATTTGTAGGGAACAGATAGTGAAACAATTGTCGCGAAGTGGAAGAAGGGATAGAAAGGGGAGTGGCCCAGCCGCTTTGTTGGAAGCCTTCACGTAGTTAGGTCCTAATGATGCCCTCAACTCCACGTTCCGTTCTCACTCGTCTTTGTTTGCGACTTAACTTTTTTTACGTGAGAGCAATGTCAGGTATAAAAGGGAGTCTTCGTTGCGTTGAAACTAAATGTTCCCTGTTTCCAAGAGCCACAGAACTCATTGAAAAGTCACTTAATTTAGACCGGATTTACATAATACAAGTACTTACTTGAGGCACCTCTTGAAAAAGATGATCTCCACAAATGCTTTAATTTGACATAATGCATATAAAATGTACAGTTTTACGAAAACTTCTTTAAATTAGTATTATAAGAACATCCGTTTCGTTTTAAAGGAGGTGATTTGGCCAAAATCTCGCTTGACTGCCAGATTTTTACCCAATTAAAGGTACCCAATTTAAGAGGCTAGAGAACCCCAGGAGGGCTCCAAAACCGACAATGTAAAAACTTTAAAAGTGAAGGAAATGAAAATAAAATTTTATAGTTAACTGTACCTAACAATAGGTAAAATATCAATAAAAGAAAAATATACTTTATTCGATAATATTTACTGTTTTCATTAAAAAAATGTTTTAAGATTCAGCTATATTAAGAAATATGGTAAAAAGATTAAAATAATTAGTAATGTCAAATATCACTAATGTTATCAATAAATATTATTAATAATCATTTACATACAACATTTTCTCAATAAATAAAATAATTTATTGTAAAACTAAAATTAAACTTAGTAATTGACAATATTATCTCCCTTTATGATGCTCTTATAAATAAAGAATATATTCTTTAAATATTTAGATATTTTAAAATAATTTAAATTAGGTGTAAAAATAGCTTGGAGTGACGAAAGTTCACAAGTTATTTAATATTATTTCCTTGTGGAGACATGTGCTGAGTGTTTTAAAAATAAAATCGAATTAGTTATTGAAGTAGATTTTCCCCCTTCTATCTCCTCTCTTTTTTTTCTTTTTTTAATAAAAAAACTGGCCATGTATGGATTAACTTTTTGAAGTGGTGTAAAGCGTTATAACTCAATATAGTCGTCAGTGAAGATTATATGTTCACTTTTAGTAGATAATTATTTAAAAAATAATATTAATTATACTGATGTAATCTGATCAAATCACCTCTTTTCACAACCGTTGGCCTAGTAACAGAACTTCCTTAAAAATTACTGAACTCCTGACCCTTCATGGGTTGTAGCGGTAGAGATTTATTTATCAATACTGATGTAGATAAGTTTAAATTTTATTGGAAAATGGTATAAAATTAGATAAGAACTACCTAGGAAAAATTTAAATTTTAAAATAAACCAAATAAGTTTCTGTTTAATTTTGATAAGTTTGTTTTATTTGCAATTTATTTTATCTCTTTATAACAGTCAATTTTTAATTGTTGTTGTTGTTGATTGTTGTTTAAAGGCGTAAAACCCTCTGGTCATCAACGCCTATGGGAT
>NW_027116287.1:3132382-3140881 GCF_000696795.3 Halyomorpha halys
AAAATTAAATAAAAAACATAAAAATCGAAGAAGAGTTATAATTTATAAAGAAGGCGATGTGTTTTTAAAAATTCAAATACTCGTGTATTTTAGCTTCCTCATCTGCGAGAGTTTCGGATAAATTTGGAGTAAGTACTATCATGTTTATTGTTGGCAAATAGTGAGTACACTCTTCGAAAATATGTCTAATCGTAAGAATGGACTGACAATATTTGCACCTTGGAGGTGGCAGTTTTCTGATCAGGTGAGAGTGCGTGAGGAGAGTGACCTATTCTCAAGCGGGCCAGAGCAACCTCCTCCCTGCGGCAAAATCCGATCACGGCACTCTCTGCCGAGTGTCCGGGGAACTTCATCCGGGCTTATGAGTGACAGCGCATTTTGTATGTGACCCGGTCAGTTCTGCTCTCCCAGGAACCTGCCTCAATTTTTAATTTAATTTTAATATCGATATAAATAATTTTAATATTTACTATAATTTAAACTGAATAATATCCATTGGCTATGATATTTTTCGTGAAATTCAGGCTCGTATCTGGGATCTATTTGAATATAGATTCTAACCCTGAAAAAATGTGGAAATCTGCACGATTCCGTACTTTGGTATTCAGTTCTTAAGTTGTTATGACATGTACATAGATTCTAAAGGGGTGTGAAAAAAAACAAAAAAAAACCAGTTTTTTAATCAAGTATTTTTATCATTATTTCTTTTACATAAAATCAATTAATGCTCAAAATATAATCCATTGAAATTACCACGTCTTTAGCCATCTGCAGGCTATTTGATCAATCCTACGTTGATACCATTCTTTGGGATGGCCGTTAAAGAACTCTTGAACCGCAATTTCAACTTTCGCAAAATTATCATTTATTTATCTCTTTAAGGAAATGGGCCATAGTAGTAATCCGATAGTGCGAGGTCTGGACTATAGGGTAGATGAGGCAGGAGTTAGAACCTATGAAATTCTTTAATCTTTCCTTTAGTTCAACGGGATGTGTAAGGACGAGCATTATCTTGTTAGAAACAAGATTGAAGACAACATCCGGTAAAATCTCATACCAGAGGGGTTTTCCCATTACATTTTCACGAATTTCTAACCTCTAAGCTGATTGCTGAGGAGTAAGTTCGTGAGGGACCAGTCTTTTGCTCTTTTTCACCTTTCCTATGGAGAGTAGATGGCGACTAACAGTATCTAGTAGTGCATGGATTTGTCTCAACAGCTTCCTGCAGAACATCATCAATATTCATTCCTGAAGCCCCTCTTCCTTTCCAAGGTCGTATCTCCATTGCTAAATTTTTCAAAACAACGTCGCGCAGTGCGCTGGTCAAGGACACCTTCCTCTTCATATTTAATAATTTCACGAGTTGCTTCAGCGGCTGTGATTTTTTTTCCAGTAGTGCCTTAAATTACGAGAATTTCGTAGGACACTCATGAATGAATAACTTAACTGAGACTTTTTTTGAAAAAGTCGAATGGGATTCAAGAAGCTTGGAGAATGCCCTAAAGGGATCATTAAATATTGGTGATTATTAGATAGGATTAAAATATTTACAGTCCTTTTAAATCTAGAATTTGATAAAACGGTATTTTTTATTTATACACCCCATTACTTCTGTATCACAGTATTGTGATAGGTTTATAAATTGGAAAACTCTGTTAGCTTGTTATGCTTATAATACGTTACATGTATTATAATGTTTTCTTAAGTAACCAAGTGTTACAAAATTTTATAAAAATACAAAATAAACTAGTTGCTTACTATTGTTTAAAGGCGTGAAACCTTTTAGTCATCAATTCCTACTAAACCAGTTGTTTCAATAAGGTTCTTCTGGTAAAGTTACAAAAAAATTGAAAATTACAACGGAATATGTTGGATAGTATATCAAAGTTTTGTGATGCCCAGATTTATTTCAAGATTATGGAATAGTGATATAAAACAATTTTTTTTCCTTTATCGTACCAAATGGCCATGATTAAGGCTTTTGAAATCCCTAACCGTCGCAATCTTTTTTCTTTTTTTTTTATTCCGTTACGAAGGTTCATAATAGAAGGTAATAGACGGATATGCTAATATTATTTGTATTTTTAACGAACTTTCCTTCATTATACTGATTTCTACTTTTTATCTGAACATTTTCTACTATTATCTACTGTCATCAACTACTGGTACTCATATAACAATTAATTTTCTAGAAGAAATGCTTAGAATGATTTCCAACCGACCGCGCACTTCTCTATTTTTTTCGGACCTAATAGTCCTAGAGCAGTAAAATTATATAGACCATAAATCCTCGGTTATGAGTGCTCGTTTATTCCCAGCTGTCCTTTATTAAGTCGTTAGCGAACCCACTAATCGCTCGGTTCACGATGAGCTTAGCTAAAACAAAATTTCTAATCAAAATAATAAACGATATATTAAATTCGATTTGTTAAACCATTTCGCCCATTAATTAATATAAGAAATTTTAGTTTTTTGTACGAACGTAAATTTTTGTGTTAGCTGCAGAATCGAGAGATTTGAACGGAATGTTCTCTGTACAATTACAGGAGTAATCTGGCATCAGAGTGATTTCATTTATTGTTGAAAGATTCTTTTTTTCCTAAAAGAATAACGTTGGTAAGTGGCTCCTATTTCAACGTAAACCGTTGTAATTAATAAACGTTTTAACATTGTAACAATTCTTATATTGTCAGTTACAATGTTTTACTGAATGCCTCAAATACTGATGTAAGAGCTTTTGGAATTCAAGAATAATTCGAAGACGAAAAATCTTTTTACCTGAAAGTTGAGAGAAAATTAGTCAATATTATTAACTGTAACTTTTCATTTTAATATCTTAATTAGAAAATTTTCTAACCTTTTATGCTTTGCTAATTACGTGTTTAAACTATAAATTCCTGAAAATGTTTAAACGTCCTTACCTAGAGCCTTTATTAGCTTTCAATACAACCTATTTAAGTGGGGCACTAGATTTTGCACAGCTTCACCTTTGATGTTATTTCTTTGTCTAGACCAATACCGCATATTAATTATTATTATAAATATTTTAACTAATTAGCCCTCAAGATATTAAGAAATACTTTTTTTGTTGTAAAATTTTTATAGATTTTCCTTTTTTTAAAAATATTATTTCCTTCTGGTAATGTTTTCTCCTGTAGTTCTCTCTTAATTCTTGCAAAACTTATCATGAATTAAACTAGACTTATGATTAATAATTATTTACATTAAATGAATAATTACAACTGCAAATATACCGCCTTTATATCTACCACTTCTCTTTGTTGATTAGGTTTTAAAATAAGGAATGGAATCAGGGTTTACTGATAGAATTAAGAGAAGCAGAAGAAGGCTCACTTCGCTGAACGTGACCTTTTTGAATTTCTCTCTCCTAGATTTTCTCCGGATAAGAGAAATCAATATTTAAAAATTTCTATCTTCATCTTTATAAAATATTATTTTATTATTCTTATATACTTTTATTTTTTTTCAAGAATTTTTAAATAATACACTTATTCATACATAAAATTCATATAAATTAAAAGAAAAAAATACTTTATTTCGGAAACAGTTCTAATATATTAGGGTCGAGTCATTAGTAACATTAGACATTTATTTTTCCCTCATTAAATAACATAATTATATTATTTATTATGTGTTCACCACTAATATCTATAATATTCTCCCATCTTCCTGGCAGTTTATCAATTCCTTCCTTGTAAAATGTGGTTTGGACTGAAAGGTTTTTTGACAGCCTGACTTACTCTTCAGAATTGAAGACTTTCCCATTCAAAAACTCTCCATTTCAGAGGATAAAAACAAAAAAAAAATTAACATAATGCGTATAACACAGAACAGTTGACACAAGACTTTGTGAAGCCTCTTCTATATAGTGAAAACAAAAACGTGTTACTAGTTGTAATGGTATCTCATAGCGGGTTGATACGAACGAGTTACTTATGACTTGACCTAATAAATACAGTTAATTTAATATTAATCATTTTCATATATTTCTTACAAAACATAAGTGCATTAATTTAAAAAAAAGAATAATCGTCGGTCAATGTCAAAGTGGCGTAAATGAAACTTTAAACATTTAGTAGCAAATTTTAGGGAGCTGATAAATTTTAATTTTCATATCTTATAATTGAAATGATTCTTATTGTTGGATTTTTCAGGGAAAAAAAATGTTAATAATTTTTTGCTCTTGAATTAGCCGATTATTTTGATATAAAAAACATTCTGTATTAATTTTTAAAAGTGAAGGAAAAGGAAAACTGTATAACCTAATCAATAACTACATAAGCAAATTTATTGTACAAAAATATCACTATAAATGTTACAAAAACACATTTTTCACCTAAAACGTGATTGCTTTGTGAATTAAAAAAAATTAAAATTTTCAGTATTAAATATCTACAGAACTATCTTTTACTAATGAAGAAATTGTGCAAATATTTATACAAGAATTGAGTTACTAACAACATGAAATGAAATGAAATAGCCTTTTATTTATGCAATAAATTAAAATCATACAAAATACAATATAAACATTTAAAGAACATAGAGAGAGAGAAAAAATAAATAAATTTATACATATAATAATTGAAAAAACATTAACTTATATCAATTTTCTTTCCTATGAAAAAAGCTATGGGCTCCCTGCTATAATTTATAATACAAACAACATAACTAATATTATTATAAATTATTGCAGGGAGCGGGTAGGTCAGGAAAGGCACTATGCTCTAACTCCAAGAGAGATATTTTTATCAAAAATCAAACATTTTATACGAAGAAATTAATAGTTTGTGAATTTATTTTGTCAAATAACATAAAAATTAAAACTCCTACAAAGATAAACGTTATAAAATATTTTATAGTCAATTAAACTAGCTTTAATTTGAGTGCTGAAAGACATCTATATGTCTTATGGTTTCTGAAATAAAGTTTTTCAAAACTCAAACGTATCGTTCGAACAACTATAAATCAATTTATTTTAGGAAATATCATTAAAACTACTATTCCTACGAAA
Organism: Halyomorpha halys; assembly: GCF_000696795.3. NCBI lineage: Eukaryota > Metazoa > Arthropoda > Insecta > Hemiptera > Pentatomidae > Halyomorpha > Halyomorpha halys. The sequence continues at coordinate 3,137,415 of NW_027116287.1, forward strand.
GTTAAGGTCATAAACTTCTTTATAGTACGTTAAACTAGCTTTAATTTGAGTGCTAATACACATCTGTAGGTCTCATAGTTCCTGAGATATAGATTTCTCAAAATAAATTAACTAACTACTAATCTTTCAGTAGTTTTTAAGTAATTTTGCTTTTTAAAAGGCTATATCTCGAGAACTATTGAACGTAAATAGCTCTATTAGGGCTAATATTTCAGCAAATTTACTCATCTTTAAATAATGTTCTTTTAGATTTTCTATTGTTGTAGTTTTTAAGATATAGAGCTCGGAATGAAAAATTAATTTATTGTTAAAGTTTTGAAGCAGCCGCCATTTTTTTACTCCCCTTACCCTTTGCAGAGTAATTTAGGATCTAAAAAGGATAAAATGAATTTATTATTATTGAAGGATTAATACTTTTCATTAATAAAGCAGATGGAACATATATTAGACTTTTTATTAAATCCAAAATTATTTCTAACTACGAAAATCTTCAGATATAAAAATATGTTAAACAAAGCGTTAACAGACTTCATCGGAAATTCTTTTCTTGTTTTCAGATCATTAATTTAAAACTTCAGTAAGGAAACTTGCCCCTGAAACACCCTGTATAAAAATAAATATGTACAGATTCTCAAATTTGATTTTAAAAAATAAATTTAGTTCGAAAATAAGAAGAAATAATATCTCATCTGTAGTAATCCTGAAATCCAGGCAACGGATAGTTGATCTCTTGCTTCCAGCTTAACGAAATTAGACAGCTGAGGCCATCTTATTTCTCTTGCACCTCACTGCTCAATTTTCTCCTTAATCTCCAAAAATAAATAACATTTAACTTGGAAAAAAAATTATAAGTACAAAGATTTTGCAAGATTAAAGATAATGGAATAAAAACTATTTAATCTGATAAAAAAAAATAATACTGACGCTACGTTTTACTTGTTTCATATATGCTTTATATATAATGTTTTTATATATTATATAATATTTTTTCTCAATACATTTACAAATTTTATTGTTGATTAGGCCGTATAGTTTACTAATTTTCTTTACTTGTAAAAATTAATGCATTATTCTTTGTCATAATAATCACTTAATTTTGAAACGAGAAATTATCAAACTAATTTTTTTATTAGAAAAACTAATTATAAAACCATTATTTTAACTAAAATATATTAAATAATATAAGTCACCCTAAATTTGCTGCTAAATGTCGAACCCAATACTGTCTTAAAGTCTCAAATAGGCCACTTTGGCATTGACCGATGATAATTCCTTTTTTGTTTAATGTGCTTAATGTTTTTTAATAAATACGTGAAAATGATTACTTTAAAAATTACTGTATTCTCAAAGTTATATCTTCTACTAGAAGATTTTCTTATATAATTAGAGCTTGTGAATGAAAAGATACTCTTCCTTGTTTTAATTAATTATTTTATATTATTAATAAACAATAAAAACTTTTCTGGGTTATGGCCCCATCATCAGGTTTCAAAAACAAATTCATACCATGCATACAACACTTAATCAAGAGTCACATATATCACAATTTCTTTTTAAAAAAATTAAAACAATTACCGAATTAAACACCTATTTAAAATTACATGTTGTTTTATTTTTATTTTCGGCTCAAGTCCTCCATTGAGGACCTATACAGCCCCAGAGTGGGAATGTCAAGGTTCCTTTCTCGGGGCCTCCACGAAATAAATATTGACCAGCCCAGGTGGGAATCGAACCCACAATGAACCAACTTTCTGAACCAAGCGCTCGGGTACATGTTGTCTTCTTCCTATTAGTCTTATATTGCTAATAGTAACATATTATTATCACTAATATAGAATTTTTAATAATTAAAAAACAAACACATTCTGAATAAGGAAATATGAAAAACCTTCCTGAAACCTAGGTTATCTTTATAATTGATAACAAAAAGATTATAAACCCAAGTCAATACTGTCCTACCTCTATTCCACAAAAAGTTGACTAATTTACTAACAATACTTTTTTTTAATTAATACATATTATAAATTACATGTCTAGAAATTATTGTTAATAAATTGGTCAACTTTTTGTGGAATAGAGGTGGGAGAATATCGACTTAGTTTATAATCTATTTGTTACGAACAACAAGGTTTTCCATATCTCCTTTAGAATATGTTTTTTTTTAAATTATTTAATGTGAACCAGTGCATAATACTTTGAAACAAGTGTAAAAAAAAAAAAAGGTATGCTGTTTATTTGGTATTACAATTCAGATATTGATGATTTTTTTTGTTACATCTTCCGATATTAGAAGCTGGAATCATAAAACAACAAAAAAAGTCATAAAATCTGTTATTTAGTTCAAGAAATGATAATGGTACAAGATGACACACTGAACCAAACAGAAAATGTTAGAAAGGGAAAGTATTTTTTTTGTACTTAAGGAACGGATAGATCCGTTGAAAACTTCACATAAAATGTTTTCTCTGATTTCTGCAGGGTCCTTATATGGCATAGAATGTAAAAACCATTCATTAAAATTCGTTATAACATTGCACTAAAAAAAATAAATAAATAAATGACATAAAAATGCCATTTTATTTACCAGCCAAATCTAAATCTACAAGATCACAACACAAAAAAAATTTTAAAAAGCTTTAAAAATTGGTTATATTGAAATAGTAGATAAATATTTTATAAAAATGATACAATTTTATCTTAAAGGAACATAGTTGACATATTTTTTCATGAAAAGACTTATTTATTAAAATAAAATAAAAAAATCGTATATTAATTTGTGATAAAAATTATGATAAGAATTATAGGATGAATGGTAAACCTCATAATTATGATAATATTAATTACTTTTTAATTATCTAATAAATATAGCTTGTATATTACAATTTTAATTAGATACATAAATGATTGGAGTGGCTCAATTATGAAAAGAAACGCCAATAACTGGTTAAAGACTCAATTCTGACCCATCGTAAACCAGTTAAGTTTATGTACATCTGTTAAAGGGCGTGAGCATGTCACAGCTTTTTAAGGCCTTTATATGTCAATGCTTAACAAGGCAACGGATCTTGTTAGTTCTGTCTTTTCCTTTCTTTAGTTCTTTCATTTTCTCTTTTTGTTTTGCTTTGTTCCCTGGAACAAATTTACAACTTGTGCTGTAACTTTTAAGTAGTAAAAAAATTTACGACATCTGTAAGATAGTATCAACTTGTTTTTGTTATCACAAGTATTTGGGAAGATAATATAGTATTGAAACTATCAAAACGTAGCATCTTACTATGTACACAAAATCGATTTTCTGTGCATCAGAGTTAATACATCTCACATCGACGGCCTTAAACAACAAACCAACATGTAAGTCCTGACTTAAAAATCGTTTCGAAGGAACAAGTTACAAAGAGTTTGTATTAAATATATAGATTTAGCCTTAACATTGAATCGACACATATATACATATATATATATATATA